>NC_137818.1:7811572-8111572 GCF_963921795.1 Nannobrachium achirus | reverse complement strand
AGTGCATATACGCAGATCACTGCAGTTATAGATAAAAACACAAATAAACCGCTTATAGCGCCACCATGAGGCTAAGTGGCATTTTTTGCGTTGATGATTTGAGGCATTTTGTTCAAAACGTAGCCTTCCTGCAGTGGAAGCCAATCTTCAATCAGGATGTAATACGAAAAATCTGAAAGACCCGTTGTCATTAATCATGACTATAGAGATACTGTGTACCCATTTGAGTGATGTTTGGATACTGTAGTACTGTCCAAAAAAAGGATAATCTTTTGCAAAAATCGGCCTCTTGATGGCGCTATAGCAGGCTAATGTGAAAATGTTGGTGCAAAACATAGTCTCGGCTATGCCTTTCGGCCTGGCGGAGACAATAAACACCCAATAAATGATCCGGTTTTCTTTTCTCAGGAAAGCACAGTTCTAGGTTCTTATAATATGTAACACTGGAAGGATCCTCTGCTTTCAGGTCAACATTCACGTCACAGAATATTCTTGCTGTTTAAATAAAAGAATAAAACACACTATCACTACACACAGAGAAATAAGGGTACGTTTCTGTACCCTAAAAGGTCTATTTGTCATAACAGTACCCTGTGATTGGTAGAAGGTACTTAAATGGCCCTTATGGTGACAACTGTGGACCCTTATTGCATTTTAAAAGGTACAAAATCATTGTTGGCCACTTAAGGTACATATTTGTACCCTTTTGACCAGGAGGAGGAGCTACTGTTTATGGGGGGAAATGCAACAGTCAGATGTAGTTTGTGAGGGAAAAGACAGTGAGAGATTTATCTTGCTTAGAGAGCAAACATGTTTAGCCTACTGTACCTTGAGATTAGTCATAAAATGTACTCATTGGAGTAAGAAGCACTTACAACTAGAAGTTATTCTGACTGTGACTAACATGCCAGCTAACTACTTGCTGGACTGGAGTCTGGAGCCAAGAGCTACATGGCTGACATGGAACATTTGAATTATCTATTTTTTCTCAAAGTCCTGTGAAATCTGAAAGGTGTGGAAGACTGCAAGGCAAAGGTGAGAAAAACTCTCTGTGTTTTATTTTCTTCCAAATTGGTCAAAACTTTAATCTCAAGTGCTGTTTAGTGCTAGCTGTTTGAAAGGTCAGTTGCTAGCAGCTCATGTTATCAGGTTAGAGTTAGCAGGTTGGAATGAATAACTAACTAAATGTAAGGGCATCTTGGCATACATTTGACATTATCCCAAAGAGTGAATAATTAGTTGTACACCCAAAAAGGGTCCTACTAATTGCACCACAATACCCAAAAGTACACAAAAGAACACAAAAGTACACAAAACTACCCAAAAGTATACCCCAAAGTACCCAAAAGTACCCAAAAGTATACCCAAAAGTACACAAAACTACCCAAAAGTACACAAAACTACCCCAAACTACCCAAAAGTACCAAAAAGTATACCCCAAAGTACCCAAAAGTACACAAAACTACCCCAAAGTACACAAAACTACCCCAAACTACCCAAAAGTATACCCCAAAGTACCCAAAAGTACACAAAACTACCCCAAAGTACACAAAACTACCCCAAACTACCCAAAAGTATACCCCAAAGTACCCAAAAGTACACAAAACTACCCCAAAGTACACAAAACTACCCCAAACTACCCAAAAGTATACCCCAAAGTACCCAAAAGTACACAAAACTACCCCAAAGTACACAAAACTACCCAAAAGTATACCCAAAACTACCCCAAACTACCCCAAACTACCCAAAAGTACCCAAAAGTATACACAAAAGTACCCCAAACTACCCAAAAGTATACCCAGAAATACCCAAAAGTACACAAAACTACCCCAAAGTACACAAAACTACCCCAAACTACCCAAAAGTATACACAAAAGTACACAAAACTACCCCAAACTACACAAAAGTACACAAAAGTAGGCAGGGATCAGCACCCAGGGGGTCCCTGGTGGCCGCCCCACCACCGGGGCCCACCACGGACCCCCAAGGACCCCCACGGACCTCAGCAGCGCTGGAAAAAGCAAATGAAAAAATAAGCGAATCTAGCAGATCAACAAGCTACGTGCTGCTCCACTCCACATGCCGTGGCTTGGCCGGGAAGGGGTCCGCGGACCCCCACTCCTCAGGAAGGGATCAAATTCAGGTTTGTGTGTCTTAAAAAAATAAAAGGGGGCGTGGCCTAATGGCGCAACAGCGCCCTCTACAATATTTCAACGCAACAGCCCCACTATACGGTTTCACCCACAAGTACGAAAATCGGTACACATCTGTATTGTGTCCGGACTCACAAAAAAAGTCTCTCGGCGCCACGTCCGAAACCAAACAGGAAGTCAGCCATTTTGACTAATTAGTGGCGTTTTGGTGTATTTTTGGCCGTTTTCACGTGTCGCACTTTAACAAACTCCTCCTAGGGGGTTAATCGGATCAACTTCAAGTTCGCTCGGCATACTCAAGACACCTTAAAGATGAAAAGTTGTGCGAATCGTGAGTTTTCGTAAAACGGCGTGCCCGTGGCGTAGCGTCAAACTTCCTTCACCAAACAGGAAGTGCCCCCTCTTCTGATTGGTCCATACTTCATTGTTCCTTTTTTTGGCTGTTAACTCATCAACCGTTTATCGTACAGAGTTGTGGCTGGTATCATATGACTTGACTAAGTGTCCTTCACCTTAAATGGTTTAACTAAGCCCCGCCCCCTCTTCTGATTGGCCGAAACGTGATTGTTCCTTTTTTGGCTTTTACTCATCAACCGTTTATCGTACAGAGTTTTGGCTGGTATCATATGACTTGATTAAGAGTCCTTAACCTTAATTGACGCTTCCTTCGCCAAACAGGAAGTGCCCTTCGCCAAACAGGAAGTGACTCTATAACTCATGAACCGTTTGTCGTACAGACTCGTGGCTGATGTCATATGACTTGATTAAGAGTCCTTCACCTTAATTGACGCTTCCTTCGCCAAACAGGAAGTGCCCTTCGCCAAACAGGAAGTGACTCTATAACTCATGAACCGTTTGTCGTACAGACTCGTGGCTGATGTCATATGACTTGATTAAGAGTCCTTCACCTTAATTGACGCTTCCTTCGCCAAACAGGAAGTGCCCTTCGCCAAACAGGAAGTGACTCTATAACTCATGAACCGTTTGTCGTACAGACTCGTGGCTGATGTCATATGACTTGATTAAGAGTCCTTCACCTTAATTGACGCTTCCTTCGCCAAACAGGAAGTGCCCTTCACCAAACAGGAAGTGCCTCTATATGCTATATAACATGCTAATGCTAACACATGCTAATGCACTAATATTAGCATTAGCATTTGTTAGCATTATCATGTGTTAGCATTAGCATGTTAGCATTAGCATGTGTAAGCATTAGCATGTTAGCATTAGCATGTGTTAGCATTAGCATTAGCATTTGTTAGCATTAGCATCTGTTAGCATTAGCATTAGCATATTAGCATAAGCATGTGTTAGCATTAGCATTAGCATTTGTTAGCATTAGCATGTGTTAGCATTAGCATGTGTTAGCATTTGTTAGCATTAGCATGTGTTAGCATTAGCATGTTAGCATTAGCATTTTAGCATTAGCATGTGTTAGCATTAGCATGTGTTAGCATTAGCATTAGCATGTGTTAGCATTAGCATGTGTTAGCATTAGCATTAGCATGTTAGCATTAGCATTTTAGCATTAATATGTGTTAGCATTAGCATTAGCATGTGTTAGCATTAGCATTAGCATGTTAGCATTAGCATGTGTTAGCATTAGCATTAGCATGTTAGCATTAGCATTTTAGCATTAGCATGTGTTAGCATTAGCATGTGTTAGCATTAGCATGTGTTAGCATTAGCATGTGTTAGCATTAGCATCTGTTAGCATTAGCATTAGCATATTAGCATAAGCATGTGTTAGCATTAGCATTTGTTAGCATTAGCATGTGTTAGCATTAGCATTAGCATGTGTTAGCATTAGCATTTGTTAGCATTAGCATGTGTTAGCATTAGCATGTTAGCATTAGCATTTTAGCATTAGCATGTGTTAGCATTAGCATGTGTTAGCATTAGCATTAGCATGTGTTAGCATTAGCATGTGTTAGCATTAGCATTAGCATGTTAGCATTAGCATTTTAGCATTAGCATGTGTTAGCATTAGCATTAGCATGTGTTAGCATTAGCATGTTAGCATTAGCATGTGTTAGCATTAGCATTAGCATGTTAGCATTAGCATTTTAGCATTAGCATGTGTTAGCATTAGCATGTGTTAGCATTAGCATTAGCATGTGTTAGCATTAGCATTAGCATGTGTTAGCATTAGCATGTGTTAGCATTAGCATTTGTTAGCATTATTACGACAAACGGTTCATGAGATATAGAGGCACTTCCTGTTTGGTGAAGGGCACTTCCTGTTTGGCGAAGGAAGCGTCAATTAAGGTGAAGGACTCTTAATCAAGTCATATGACATCAGCCACGAGTCTGTACGACAAACGGTTCATGAGTTATAGAGTCACTTCCTGTTTGGCGAAGGGCACTTCCTGTTTGGCGAAGGAAGCGTCAATTAAGGTGAAGGACTCTTAATCAAGTCATATGACATCAGCCACGAGTCTGTACGACAAACGGTTCATGAGTTATAGAGTCACTTCCTGTTTGGCGAAGGGCACTTCCTGTTTGGCGAAGGAAGCGTCAATTAAGGTGAAGGACTCTTAATCAAGTCATATGACATCAGCCACGAGTCTGTACGACAAACGGTTCATGAGTTATAGAGTCACTTCCTGTTTGGCGAAGGGCACTTCCTGTTTGGCGAAGGAAGCGTCAATTAAGGTTAAGGACTCTTAATCAAGTCATATGATACCAGCCAAAACTCTGTACGATAAACGGTTGATGAGTAAAAGCCAAAAAAGGAACAATCAAGTTTCGGCCAATCAGAAGAGGGGGCGGGGCTTAGTTAAACCAATTAAGGTGAAGGACACTTAGTCAAGTCATATGATACCAGCCACAACTCTGTACGATAAACGGTTGATGAGTTAACAGCCAAAAAAAGGAACAATGAAGTATGGACCAATCAGAAGAGGGGGCACTTCCTGTTTGGTGAAGGAAGTTTGACGCTACGCCACGGGCACGCCGTTTTACGAAAACTCACGATTCGCACAACTTTTCATCTTTAACACATGGGCGGCCAAGGTTTATAACATTTATAGCTGTTGCTGGTGCCACCATTGACTTACGTTATGTTTTGATGAGCCCCGCAAGCTTCGTGCGTGTGCACGTGCGTGTCCAGAGAAGATTGAGGAGGTACTCCATTTGTTTACAAACGCTCGCGAAACTCGCGGTAAAAAAATCGCGGTAAATTCGCGGTAAAGTGTCGCCGTGAAAACAATCAGCTCTCTGCCTCCATGGGGCTGTTTTTACCTCATTCTGAGAAAAAGCCGTTCTTATGTTTCAAAGTAGAATCTAAAGCCATGTAAAATCCTTCCGTGTGGGGAGAGACAGGGGGCTTCCTGCCCTGGCTGGGTGACGTAATGGATTCAGGGCATGCAAAGGGAAGCTGCGGTCTCGAAAAGTTAACTATTTGTTGACTCGTCCCTCGACGATATAACTTCCTGTGGCAGGGTGACATCTAGTGGCCAAATCTCGTCCCTGAACGAGTTTGGCTCCCCAAGTGTTAAGGTGTCTTGAGTATGCCGAGCGAACTTGAAGTTGATCCGATTAACCCCCTAGGAGGAGTTTGTTAAAGTGCGACACGTGAAAACGGCCAAAAATACACCAAAACGCCACTAATTAGTCAAAATGGCTGACTTCCTGTTTGGTTTCGGACGTGGCGCCGAGAGACTTTTTTTGTGAGTCCGGACACAATACAGATGTGTACCGATTTTCGTACTTGTGGGTGAAACCGTATAGTGGGGCTGTTGCGTTGAAATATTGTAGGGGGCGCTGTTGCGCCATTAGGCCACGCCCCCTTTTATTTTTTTAAGACACGGGTCAGTGACGTGACGCCCCAAAAAATGTGTTTTTAAAAAAACTTTAAAATGCAGGCATAAAAGTGATTTACTTTTGTTCTACTCACTCTCAACCTTATGGAAATACATTTTGTTTTTAGATATTTTATTGGAATCAGACTTTATTCAGCAGTTTGTTGTACTTGTGCCTAAAATCGTCATATGGTGTGACATGAAAATAATTGTTCATAAAATGAAAATGGAGTACATCTTTCTTAAGTTACTCACTTTATCAAAGTCCTTTATCATAACTAACCAGTGATCCACTATAGTTTTTTGAAAATTAATTATATCTGTATATTTTGTTCATAATCGACACTCTGTGTGAGGCCCATGTTCATGATCTTACAACATATTTTAAATGTATTCTGTCAAAACTTTCTCTAAAATTACACAAATATTTGTGACTCTTCCTGATAATATTCTCTATGTAATCCATAAACATTTTTTTGGTTTAATCATTAATAAAGGTAAGATTTTTCACTATTTGGAATGTCACACCAAATGATTTAGTGTCACACCGTATGATCATATCTTCATGTGTCAAAGCAAACTGTGTTTTAACCTACCTATTAGTGAGTACTGAACTTTACTGATTGATTAAACAATTACCCAGGATAACATGGCCTTAATATTTCTGAACAGGATATTATTGTAGGGCTTTAACATGGGATAAGAAAGAATTGTAGTAGTAGATGGATGATGAGGATGTGCACAGGAATGCTACGCACGCCTAAGTCTTCTGCCGGCCCACAGCAGAAGGATCCTAAAGAGACAATAAGGCGCATAGCCACACTTGGAGCCAAGGCAACATTTTATTAACACCAATTAGTGGAAACAGAACTCAGCATTCAGGTAAATTGCTTTTTTCCGAAGTCTCCTGAACTTGAACACAGCATTTTGTGTTGAACAAATGTAATTAGGAATCATGACATTACACCACATCTCCACTAGCTAAAGAGTGCTGGGTTGCGCAACTCCAAAAATAGCTGATCTACAAGCTCTCGCAGCACAACGTGTTGAGAGCTTGTAGATCAGCTATTTTCGCTAGTTTTGTCTCGGGTCCTACCTTAACACTGTCCACTGTCCAGTCCAGTGAGTGAAAATACAAAAGTATTAGATCAGATTAGATTATACATTTAGACTGTATTGTACATCAGCCAGTCGTATTTGATGAGGGTAGCAAACCGGCTGCCTTGTTGCGGTTCTGCTATGCCACAGACAACCTCCTGCTCTTCGTAGAAAATGCAGTCTCGCCCCTTTGGCTCCTCTCTCCTTGCTGGGTCATTGTTTAGTTTCTCCCTGTACTTTCTCGTTCTCTCAGCCCTTGTCATTTTCCAGCTGACAAAAGAAAATGGAATGTATAGTTTAAGACAAAGAGAAAATATTGTTTAGATTGAAACAATATGTTAAGTTTTCTGTGAAGGGGTTTCTGCTCTGTCTGATGAATTTGAAGTATCACTGAATGAAACTAAATTACATTTTATGTAAAAATGTTTAAAACAAATGTTTAAATGTACAAAAGAAACATGGAACTTTGTTATTTATTGTTATATCTGTAGTTAAATACAGTATAAATCATATGGTGTGACAATCAAGTCATATGGCGTGACAAGCAGATGTCACACCATTATGATTAAGTGTCACACCATATTACGTTTTTCTGCATTTAGGTTTACCTTGAGGCTACTATGTACACATTAGCATGCTAACAGCATGCTAGCTATAACAAAGCAACCTAGATCTACATGGAAATATGACCAAAACTTAAAATAACTTAAGCTTTTTTTAATGAAAAGGTGTCACACCAACAGACATCCAAAGTGGTGAGTTTGTCAAAGTTTCAACAAGATGGCATTTCATGAAAATGTTAAAATCATAACTCACCTCAGACACCTGTCTTGCAGTTGTGCTGGGAGTGCTGAATAGCCTTACAGAAGAAGGACCTCTCTAGCCAATAGGTGTCCAAATAATTGCCTGTTTAATTTGTCCAAACTAGTGTCACACCAAATGATTTTGGTTTGGGGGACAAAATGTTTTTGATCAGAAATGACTGAAAACATTATGCTTTGACTTTGAAAAGATATAGGCTCACAAATAGACATTTTTTTAGCCTAAATTCATTTTCAAATGATTTTTAGCAATTCTTTTTCTTAGTTTTATTCAAGTTCCCACTTTGAGAAACAAGGTCAGGACAGTCACACCATATGAGTTTTGCCATGTTTGGTTGAACATTCTGAAGAAATGAGGAATGAAATGTTTTAATCTTGAGTAAGTTCACATAAAGCTTAATGTCCTGCACAATATTCAGAAGGTTTTTGACAAATATATATTTTATTTATACATGTTTGACACCGAGGACAGCGAAAACGTTACGTCACGTCACCCACCCACACACAAACCTGAATTTGATCCCTTCCTGAGGAGTGGGGGTCCGCGGACCCCTTCCCGGCCAAGCCACGGCATGTGGAGTGGAGCAGCACGTAGCTTGTTGATCTGCTAGATTCGCTTATTTTTTCATTTGCTTTTTCCAGCGCTGCTGAGGTCCGTGGGGGTCCTTGGGGGTCCGTGGTGGGCCCCGGTGGTGGGGCGGCCATCAGGGACCCCCTGGGTGCTGATCCCTGCCTACTTTTGTGTACTTTTGTGTAGTTTGGGGTAGTTTTGTGTACTTTTGTGTATACTTTTGGGTAGTTTGGGGTAGTTTTGTGTACTTTGGGGTAGTTTTGTGTACTTTTGGGTATTTCTGGGTATACTTTTGGGTAGTTTGGGGTACTTTTGTGTATACTTTTGGGTACTTTTGGGTAGTTTGGGGTAGTTTTGGGTATACTTTTGGGTAGTTTTGTGTACTTTGGGGTAGTTTTGTGTACTTTTGGGTACTTTGGGGTATACTTTTGGGTAGTTTGGGGTAGTTTTGTGTACTTTGGGGTACTTTGGGGTATACTTTTGGGTAGTTTGGGGTAGTTTTGTGTACTTTGGGGTAGTTTTGTGTACTTTTGGGTACTTTGGGGTATACTTTTGGGTAGTTTGGGGTAGTTTTGTGTACTTTGGGGTAGTTTTGTGTACTTTTGGGTACTTTGGGGTATACTTTTTGGTACTTTTGGGTAGTTTGGGGTAGTTTTGTGTACTTTTGGGTAGTTTTGTGTACTTTTGGGTACTTTGGGGTATACTTTTGGGTAGTTTTGTGTACTTTTGTGTTCTTTTGTGTACTTTTGGGTATTGTGGTGCAATTAGTAGGACCCCTAAAGAAGGTGGTTCACATAAATGAATTAACTTAAAAGTATAGCATTTCCTTGTTAAATGTAGTGGAGGGTAAGTATAAAGTAGCCACTCAGACATGTACAGACATGTTCTTTTAGAGTTGCACAGATCAATAAGGTACAATGTTGCCAGTGCCACGCAGGGTACATAAATGTTCCTTTAAAGGTGTGAAGGTACAAAACCAATACTGGCTGGTTAATGTGTTTGTTATTTTGTCATTATCTTTACCAGGGCTTGTGCAAGGAAGCAGGAGGAGAAGCAGGAGATTCTTGGATGACTTGAATGGAATGCTGCACTACATATGCATAGATTGTTTATGTACTTTCAAAACCAAAGGTATATTTTATGCTCTCAAAATATTTTCTCAGTTATTCAACTAATCCATTTTAAGCAGTGTATCCACCCCTATTTGTGTGACATCCTGTTTTGCTTCTTTTATACCATCTTTCCTTCTACCCAGGTGGGTCATTGGATGATAATGCCAGAGCCCTGTTTTGGATGTACTGCTCCAGAGCACATCTAGATATAAATGCACAAAAAGGCGGTGGCACTACGAGACCTGCTCTGAAGACCTGTCAGGTAAATAAACATTTCAAGCAGCAGGGAAAACACTTGTCCCTCATTGCCATTCAGGGATATTTCTTAATGTTTATTTGTTAATGTGCTTAAATCTAGAGAAAATATCTGGAGATTCACACCACTGGAGTCCATGTGGGTATGCCAGAAAACCAGTATTCAGCACTGCAAAGTACAGTCAAGTCAAGTTGGAGGATTAAGATGGCCTTCCAGACATCCCAACTGTGTTTACAGGTGACTTTATCCACTCTACATTGCATGTACTCAAAATTGGAAGTATTTATTGGATATTTGTAAAGTAAAAATTGTTCTGCTTGCTAAGAGCCAGACTGTCTGGTATAGATACTGTTCTGTTCCTCATGGATGTGCTGTTTTGAACTTCAAAGTGCACACTATTTATGCCTGTATAACATTTCTTTGTATTTTTAAGTAATTACTAGGTAAGAGTGACTTAATATTGGGTCTGATTGTATTTGTATTCCTTACAGTAACACAAGGCTGCAGCACATTACAAACTGCTATTCAAGGATCAAGCCTGCTTCACACTGGAATTCATTTAAAGGTAACTTTAGGCTTGAAGGCAGAAAGATAAAGTTAGCATTTGTGTGAATTAACTTCTGACTTGTTTAGGATTTATGTTTGAGCATAAATATGTGCAAAAAATAAATAAATAATGTTTTTTCTTTGTATTTTAAGATTTAGAACGAAAGGTTTCGTACGAAACCATGGTTTTCTTAGTTTAGGAGAAATGCACTCCTCTTGGGTTATCGCGCCTCCTAGCGTGCGATACAGAGCTACACATATGCTCCCGAATGACAAAGTCGGAGGGTATGCCAGTCAAACGCCCCGCCCCACCCGTGGGCATAAGGCGCGAGACTGGCATGTGTACTTCCTCTTAACAACACCGTTCCTCTGCACGCAACATGCGCGCGAAGGGGCGTTTGAGGAGTGCATTTCTCCTAAACTAAGAAAACCATGGTTTCGTACGAAACCTTTCGTTTTCTGTCATTTACTCGAAATGCACTCCTCTTGGGTCACATAAACCCCCGGAAGCGCACACCCTCAAAATCCGCCCGCTCCGCCTGACAGGAGACCACACCCCCGGCGTGGCCCCTCCCCCACGGAGCCCCGAGCCCACCGGACTCGAGAGCGGAAGAAAGTAGAAAGACCCTGACAGACCGAAATCCGCCTCATGAACTAATAGGCCGACCAGGTCCGCCTCATAAAACCCTGACAGGCTGGAGCCCGCCTACTCACTAATAGGCCCACTAGCAGCCGTTTTATAAGGAAACAGGGTCCCCCCCTTTTACCGAGAGCAAAGGGACTTGGTCTCAGCTATAAAAAAGGGGAAAAAAGTCTTTAACTAGAGGAGGCGGCAACACCCAGGACCGAATGCGCCAATGAAGATGGAGCCACGTCCAAATGGTAAAAAACCACAAAAGTCGACGGAGTCGACCAGTTAGCCGCCGAACAGATCTCTTGGATCGAGACACCCCTGGCTAGAGCCCAGGAGGTCGACATTCCCCTAGTGTCATGAGCCCTTAGGCCCTCAGGAACCGGGACTTTAGCACAAGTGTAGGCCATCTTTATGGCCTGCACAATCCACCTTGAAAGTGAAGCTTTAGCCACCGCTTTCCGTCTAGGACCACTTTTAAAAGTGACAAACAGTTGGTTTGACGCTCTAATAGCCCTCGTCTTCTCACAGTAAATCCTCAAGGATCTTACCGGGCAAAGACAATGTAGACGCCTATCCTCCTCCGAAGAAAACGGAGGAGGATGAAAAGCCACCAACTCGGTTGGCTCATGTATAATCACACGGTTCTTTGGGACAAACGCCAAATGGGGTTTTAGCAGAACCTTCTTGCCATCCTCACAGAATCTCATGCACACCGGGTCCACCGATAACGCATGTAGATCACTGACTCTCTTGGCTGTAGACAAAGCCAACAAAAGACTAGTCTTAAAACTCAAAAGCTTTAAGCTCGCCGCCTCCAGAGGCTCAAACGGTGGACGGCACAGCCCGTCCAACACCACACCCAAATCCCACGATGGGAAAAGGGACCTAGTAACCGGTTTAAGCTGGTGCACACCCGCTAAAAACCGAGCCACCAGACGGTGTCTACCCACCGTCTTACCCTCAAAGCCCACATGGCACGCTGACAGCGCCGCCAAGTAACCTTTAATGGTAGAAAAGGCAAGACCACTTTCTAACTTTTCCTGAAGGAAATTCACAACAAGCTGGACCGGAGCCTCAAACGCCACCACCGGTGACGTACGCTCCGCACACCAGTCTTCAAAGATCCTCCACCTCTTATCATAAGCCGACCGCGTGGACGAAGCCCTAGCACTTTGAATAGTCTGAACCGCCCCTGGTGTCAGACCCAAAGCGCTCAACAGCGCCGCCAAGTAACCTTTAATGGTAGAAAAGGCAAGACCACTTTCTAACTTTTCCTGAAGGAAATTCACAACAAGCTGGACCGGAGCCTCAAACGCCACCACCGGTGACGTACGCTCCGCACACCAGTCTTCAAAGATCCTCCACCTCTTATCATAAGCCGACCGCGTGGACGAAGCCCTAGCACTTTGAATAGTCTGAACCGCCCCTGGTGTCAGACCCAAAGCGCTCAAAGACTCCCCTTCACGGGCCAAACCTGAAGGTCTAGCTTCGCCGGGTCGGGATGGAAGATCTCCTGCCCTGCCTGCCGTAGCAGATCTCTGATTGGCGGCAGAGGCCACGGGTTGCCGTAAAGGAGGGGAGATATCTCCGACCTCCACACGCCCCACCCCGGAGCCACCAACAATAGTTTGAGGCCGAACCGCCTGACCCTCTCCAAAGTCTGGGGGATCAGTTCCAACGGAGGAAACGCGTACAGCAGTTCCCTCGGCCAGTCGTGAGCCAGAGCATCCAGCCCCAGTGGGGCTGGCCCCGTCGCAGAGAAGAAAAGTGTACACTTCGCGTTCTCTGCTGACGCGAACAAGTCGACTTGAGGCTGACCGAACCTGCTCCAAATCTGTCTCACCACTCCCGGGTGGAGGGACCAATTTGCATAAAGAGGCTCCCCCCTGGACAGCAGATCTGCTCCGCTGTTCAGAAGCCCCGGAATGTGCGACGCCTTGATCGACGCCAAACGTGGTTCCCACCACAGCGTCAGATCCCGCGCCAGCTGATTGAGAGCCGGGGAGGAGAGGCCCCCCTGCTTGTTGATATAGCACATGGTCGTCGTGTTGTCCGTCCTGATCAACACGTGACACCCTTCCACAAAAGGCAAAAAATGTTTCAACGCCAGAAACACTGCCTTTAATTCCAGGAAATTGATGTGCCGCTTCTGTAGAGCGGAGTCCCAAACTCCCCTCACCGAACGGCCCTCGTGCGTTGCGCCCCAACCACTGAGGCTGGCGTCCGTTGTGATCACTTTCCGTGACACCACCACGCCCATACTGACCCCCTGGGACAGAAGAGTCACGTCCACCCACGGTCTCAGTGTGTACACACACCCTGGGGACACCTTGACCTTGCGGCGACCTTGTGTCGAGTGGATCTTGAGTGCCAACATCCACTTTTGAAAAGGCCTCATATACAGCCTGCCCAGCCTGAGTAGATGGATAGTTGAGGCCATCAGCCCTGACATAATCATGCAGCGCTTGTACGTGACCACTCTGCCCACGCGAAAAGATTTCGCGCAGGCCACGATCTTGACTAATCGCTCCTGTGAGAGTCGAGCCGTCATATTTATTGAGTCCAGCGAGATCCCCAAAAAGGTGGTCTGCTGAGCTGGTGTTAACATACTCTTTTTGAAGTTTATGTTGAACCCCAGAGAGGTTAACTGCGACATCACCACATTGGTGAGACGTGTCACCTCCTCTCTTGAACTTGCGCTTATTAACCAATCGTCCAGGTACGTCGCAAGTCGGATTCCCTGCTGCCGCAGGGGAGCTATAGCCGCTTGTGTCACTTTGACAAACACGCGGGGAGACAGAGAGAGGCCGAACGGGAGAACAGTGTATTCGTACACTTTCCCCTCGAAACCGAACCTCAGGAATTTTCTGTGTGGGGGGTAAATTCCCACATGCTGGTACGCGTCCTTCAAATCGAGGGACGTCCAATAATCGTTGATTCTGATCGAGCGCAATAGCGCTACGTTCGTCAACATTTTGAAACTGTACTTTACCAGAAAATTGTTGAGGGCTTTTAGGTCCAGAATGGGCCTCAGCCCCCCCCCTTTCTTTGGCACAACGAAATAATGAGAATAAAACCCCAGACCGAGCTGATCTGTGGAAACTTCCCTGATCGCTCCTTTCCCCAATAAAGAGTGAATCTCCTCCCTCAGAATCAAAGCGGCCTGCCCCTTTGCATGCGTGAATATCACTCTGTCTGACAAGGGAGGCTGGGTTGAGAATTGTAGCCTGTATCCCTGCCTCACGGTGCGAAGCACCCAGGGACACGGCTTGCATGCTTTCCATTGAGTTAAATGCTTTGACAAAGGATTCTGAATGGGAGCTGACGTCAGACCTAACGGAATGTGATTGATAGGAATGCACGGTATGTGCATCCCCGGACACGACTCTGACGTCACCGGTAACGCGGAAGTCAAAGGGACTCGAGACTGAGTCACGTGACTTACTACTGAGCGTGACACCGTCTTGCTGTGAAGCGAGGGCCTTACGTTTAATGCCTTTATCACCGGCGACAACACTTTGTTGCACGGTGGGACAGGAGGCAGAGGAGGAGTGTAAAAAGGAACGCATTCTTGTAAACACGTCCTGTCTAAAACCCTGTTTAATACTGCTGTCGCAGCTCTGGCTGGGATAGCTAAACAAGAAAGACCTCTCTGCCACCTTCTTACCTTGACTGGCGCTTTGGCGCCCTCTCGTGTCGGAAGGGAGGAACACTTGTTGTTCCGGCCCTTGGGTTGAGGCTGTGGAACAATTAAACCTTTTATATTGGAAATGCCCCATAAGGGGGTTTCCTTGAAGGCTGTTTGTGTTTGTGATTGTGGTACTGGGCATGCATACTTTATATATGGATGTCCCCACTGGGGATTCTCCATTGTGTGTGCATTGTGAAAGAAGAGACCTTGTTTCGCAGACACATTCTTTACTTGGGAGAAAACATTTGGCACAGAAACAAAATTCACATTTACATTGGATTCCTCCACCCTGGGTGGCAGGATCAAAAGTGCACTGTGCTTGCGCGCTGGAGAGCCGTCCATGACTCTGTCTCCGTGCGCCGAGGGTGAGAAGGCCCTCTTTCTCAAAGTGTCATTTTCTCGACCCTCTCCCACGCCCCCTCACTGCTGCACTGTATGAAGGGCGAGCTGGTGGGCGCATCTCCTGGTGCTGGGAGCCCTGATTGCTCTGGCTTCTGTTCCTGCTCGTGCCCGAGGAGGAAGACGGAGCTCTAGGAGAACGATGGGGTTTCCCGCCCTGTCGGGGGGGTCCCTGATATCTCTCCCTATTACGGGAAGAGCGTCCTGAGTAGCCTGACTGTTCTTTCCCTTTATCAGGTTTACCCAAAACAGCATCCACCACTTCTTTTTGGGCTTTATTGGTGTCGGTGATGACACGGAGGAAGGGTAACGCTCCCTCGAAGAGACTGTTGGGGGCTGTGTCCAGGCCCCTCAGCTCCTCTCGCCTCTCGCTGGCCTTTGGTTCGTCGCCTTGGAAGGGGACTTTCTGCAGCCACCTGAACCTCTCCATGCTGACAGCGACGTCCATCCCCCTGCCAGCCCATTGGATGGCATGGACGTTGCTCACTATTGCCAGCTGTAGCATGGCATCCCATTCAGCATAGGCTTCAGGAGGGAGGCGGTCCTTGTTTTGGAGCAGCATCTCTGCCATGGCTCCATTCATCAGCCCCACCACGTTTAAACTTTTCACAGAGAGCCCTGCAGCTTTATAAACATTTTTAACCATGTTGGAGACCTTGTTTTCGTCCTTGTTCTTGAACTTGGGCACAGGCTCCTGAGTGAAGGGGCATTCCGTGGGTTTAAACTGGGCACAGAAGAATTGATTAGTGGCGACATCCACAGGGGGAAGGCCGCCCACGCCAAACTTGTCCTCATCCGCCAGTGAGGTTGACAGAGCCATCTTCCCGGGCTCTCTGTGTTCTTTCCATGTGGAATGGAGAGCTTCTTTGAGCCCCGGGGTAGCGGGTAGCTTCTGAGAGCGAGGGACTGGTGTCTGTACCTCTCTCTTGCCCGCAAACTTGATCTCCGTTGAGCTCGCAGGGCGAGGCTCCACTGGCATAGTGAGGCCCATCTTGGCCACCGCCAGCTCAACCACTGCCAGCAGGTCCAGTTCTTGTGGGGTGGAATCTGCTGTGGCGCCCACCTTCTCCTTATCCACCGCTGCCTTCTTGGCAGGGGCGATGGGGGGGGCTTCAGTGATGGGGGGGGCTTGGGGTGAGGTGCGAGGGGTGCCGCCATGACGGGGGCTTAGCATCACAATGTCCTCACTTGTCTCCTCTTGAACCAACCCGTCCTCCTCCTCCTCCTCTTCATCTTCCTCCTCTTCTCCTTCCATGGCATCTTCCTCCTCCTCGGAGGTGCCAAACTCGTCCGAGCCGCGAGGCACTTTACGTGGCACGTTCTGTTGGGACGTTAAGAGAGGGGGGAAAGAGGGGGGGGCGGTGACCGTGCTGGGAGTCATCAGGAACGGGTTGGTGGGGTGAGGAGTCCCACTGGTGGCCGCCTCGGCGGCGACCGGAGACAATGGCCCCGCCTGGAGTGGTCCCTGGAGGCTAGCCTGCAGGGCGGCGGAGGCCTGGAGAGGCCCGGTGCTGGTCAAACCAGGACCGGGCGTGAAGGAGAAGCGCGGGGTGGAGCCGAACATGCCGGGTCCACCACTGTGCGCTGTGGTAGAAATAGTGTACATCGGAGCGAAGCTACTGCGGATAGGTTCGCAAACACTAGGAGCCGCCTGGACAAACCTTGCTGCGGTGCTGGAACCAGGCCCGCTTCTTTGTCCTGGCGTGGCGGGGATCTGAGCGCCGTGTTCCATCTGAGCTCCCCGAGCGACGTGGCTTTGTTTGGGCCTTGTAGCGTCCATGTTCAAGACCACCAGCAGACGCTGGTGAAGAACGGCCGCGTCCATCGTCGCGCAGAACACGCAGCTGTTTGGGAAGTAGAAACCTTGCCAAGCGTGTTGTAGCTCCAGACAGCCCAGGCAGATGGAATGCGGGTCCTCAGCGGCGATGAAGCGGCTGCACTCCGGATCCCCGCAGCGTCGAGGGAGGGGTGGTGAAAACAGACCCTCGCTAGACATGACGACGGTAAGCTAAGCTAACCTAGGCTAGCCGCTTGTTATCGTTAGCAGCAAACAGCGAAGAACAAAACAGAGAAGAACAGACCAAGTTGAACGAAACCCGTGGGTGATGGTCCTACTCACCGCTAAGGCTAAAGTTGAATTCGAACTGGTCTTAGACTGAGTAACTTGAAGAATTAATTAATTGTCGTAGAGTAACATGTGTAGACGTCCGTATCTCATGCGTGCAGAGGAACGGAAGAGGAAGTACACATGCCAGTCTCGCGCCTTATGCCCACGGGTGGGGCGGGGCGTTTGACTGGCATACCCTCCGACTTTGTCATTCGGGAGCATATGTGTAGCTCTGTATCGCACGCTAGGAGGCGCGATAACCCAAGAGGAGTGCATTTCGAGTAAATGACAGAAAACAATCCATTCACTACTTATACTTGTTCTTTGTTCCCTGCCAGATTGTCATGTTGCTGCATTCCAGCCATCAGTTCCTCATGGATACTTACTGCTTCAGACCTTCTGCATTGGACTTTTGACATCAATCCAACTGCTCCTTAACTTGTTTGCCTTTCTGTGAGTTGTCTCATTTGTTCAAAGAAGGAATTACTTTTTTATGTGCGCTTTTAGAAATGTAAATATATTATTCTTTATTTTCATTCTATACTACAGTGAATGGATAACTTGTTGGAGGGTGTGACCTCATGTTTTTTTTTACAGTTTTAATAAATGTTTTATTGCAGATCTGACTGGGTTTTATTTTGTGTTTGAAGAAGATCTACATGTTGCTTTTTACAACCTGTAAAAAGGTTTCCAAGAAGGTACAAGATTTTCACTGGGGGTACAGAAATGGTTTAGAGGTACAAACAAGAAGGTACAATGTTGTCACTATAGGGGTACATAAATGATTTAGAGGTAAAAACAAGAAGGTACAATATTGTCACTCGGGGTACAGCAATGGTCCTTATAAGGTACAAACAAGAAGGTACAATAATGTACCAGTGTTAAAGGTACAATTCTGTACCCAGCGAGGGTACGCCCCCAGCGACGAAGCCTTTGTACCTTTTAAGGTACAAAACCGGCCCTTTATTTCTCTGTGTGTAGGGTGACCAGACGTCCCAGTTTACCCGGGACAGTCCCGTTTTCAAGCTGCGTGTCCCAGTGTCCCGACAAATATCTCTAAAACACTAATATGTCCCGGTTTTCAACATTCACTGCAAAATTGTCCCGGTTTTCGGCAGAATTTAAATAATAGTAGCCGTTTTCAGTGGTTGCATCTACATTTATCATGTTCTTTTCATGAAAACATGCTCACTTAACCAATCAGAAAAAATGAACAAATTCATTTGTGTGTCTGAATTCAACGCTGAGGCTGTTTGTCAATTACTCACTGCCTGTTTGCAACCCTGCGGTGCATGTGTGCGCGTGCACGAACGTTAGATATGCCTGTTTGCAACCCTGCGGTGCATGTGTGCGCGTGCACGAACGTTAGAGAATGGGCACACGCGTGCGCGTTAACGTGCAAATTGCTTTTAGGGTCCCGGTTTTAGACAACAGTGTTGCGCGCAGGGCTGCCAAGTTCCAGAAATTTTTAAGAGTGAGACATTTTTGGGGGGGGAGGTGTGCCCCCGGCCAAAGGCCGGGGGAGCGAAATTTTTTGGCCTTTTTAACATCAATTTAGAGCGATTTCGTGGCGTGTGGGGCTTAAGTTGGTTGGCGCAGACGGGGTCACTACCTCATGCTTATAAAGCATTCAAACTGAGTGACCAGCACAAGTAGAAATAAACTTGCAACAAGAATGACCAATAAATATACATTTATTAGTAAAATGTCAACCAATAGCACCTTATTCAGTTCAAGTTTCAAAATTATGACCAGAACAAAACAATACAAAAGCAGGGCTGCCGAGACTTTGGGGGGGGGGGGGGGGGGCTCGGGGGTACCCTCATGCCCATGCGGGCGTCATGCCCACGCGTGGGCGAAAAAAATCGTGTTTTCTTTGGGTTTTTCCATGTTTTTCGCGGGTTTCTATGGGTTTTTTTCTTTTATTTTTACCTGTGGTCCTTGGCCTGGAATGGTTGATCAAGTGCAGCTAACCTACAGGCTGAACAGTGAACACTGCTGCAGGGCTCCAGACAAACCAACGTCCCATTTTAAACATATTTGTAATTAATTATAATTATTATAATAATTATTGTTGTTGTTGTTGTTACTATAGCAGCTGATGAAATATCCTGGGCAATCATTTCTATTTTTATAATGTGATTTGTGGCTACTGGCTGTTTGCCAGGCAGGCACTGTCTGCAGGCAAGAAGATGTTTTCAAGTCAAGGACCCCTTAGCTAAGGGAGATGAAGCAGGACCCCCACTACATATTGTATCAAAATTATGTTGCAAATGAAATCTTAATAGATGTCATAGATAGCTCCATAGACTTGTTTGACAGCACTGTGTATTTATCAAACATTTAAAACTCTCATCAGTAGGCTACTTCAGTGGTTCTCAACCTTTTCAGCCTGCGCCCCAAATAATCATATTTTAACTGGGGACTGGGGACCCCCCCCCCCCCCACCCTATAAGAGTTCAGGCAACATTTTGTATAACACGGCTCTACTGTGAAAATAGCAGATACATGTGAGCATGTAGATCTGCTATTTTCACAATGTCTGCCTCTAATACCTGACAATTTGTACAGTTGACAGTTTAATTTGTCATTTTAGAGCTATTAAAAAGTCCTTAAATTGTCACTTTAGAAATGTGCAGATGCCCTCTATACACTTAAACATTATGTTAGTTTGCTTAGCATACTGTTGAGTGAGAAAACAATGTTGCACATTAAGTTAATCATGGCGACCCCCCAAAAATAATTTGGGGACCCCACTGGGGGTCCCGACCCACAAGTTGAGAACCACTGGGCTACTGGGATTCTTCCCTCCAGTAGAGTACCGGTGTTATATTTTATGAAGAGACCATTTTAAGATCAGACGGCGTCGGTCGTCGTCCTAGAAACGGCAGATGTTGGACATGGCGACAAAACGCGAGGCTGTCCGCGTCAGTGCCAATATTAAATTTTGTCAAAATACCGATCCGAATCTTGTTTAGATTAAGTTTGTAGACTCACGTTGTCGCGCTGTGGACCGTGGTGCTCCGTACTCCGTAGGTTGCTTTTTGTTATCGTTTGAAACAGGAAGACAAACAAACCACTTCTTCCTGTCACTGTCTAACAATATATGTTTTATCAATAATTAAAACTATTTGCCATGAGTAAACGTGTCACGTAGAATATATTCATTATTCAGACCATTTAAAGCGTACAAATAAACGCATCACTAAATGAATGAATACAAATTAAAAATAAAAAGAGTCAACAGGATTCGATCTCCTCTCATTCTCGGCATAAAATCTCCGTCCTAGAGCATGGACCTCTGCACCACGATGGACACGGAGAGTACGATTTGTAATCCCGTTACAGAGTGAAGACAAACTGCCATCAATACACACAGACGACATGGTCACTGGGTTTTCTTGAGACATTGACACTGATTTCCAACTCGGCTGTTTAATAGGCAACCGATTTGTCTCTCAACACCTCACTCGCCATCATTCATCAGATTAGTCTTCATGGTAGCCTATATACAGCCTACTTAGAAATAGTAAATATGACGCATGATATAAAGTTAGTCAAGTTAGAGCAACTCAAACTGGTATAAAAAATGACAAAGCCTCCCCCTGACCGCCTGACCGTCCTTCAAAATATAGACTAAGGCCATATACCTCCCCTAAACCAAAGAAAGCACAATGGCTTGCTTACACTGGGGTCCTTTACTCAATTAATACAAAATAAATCACAATATTAAAATGGCAGACAAACAGTAGGCTACTATGCTAAACATTACATCATTCAAAAAAGGCTAACTTCAGACTTACATTTTTTTGTACAGTTTCATAACAGTCACATCACTGATACAGTCAACTAAAAGGAGATCCTAGTAAGGTCTTTCATATAACATTGAAAGACAGACAGAACACAGTGACAGTAGCCTACTATATGCATAGGGAATAGTAACAAAAGGGGGGGGGGGCAGTTCTAAAAAAAAAGAAAAAATAACAATAGGAGATATTTCCAAAGAAAAGGGGAGATAGGTAGCCTTATGGCCTTAGTCTATATTTTGAAGGACGGTCAGGGGGAGGCTTTGTCATTTTTTATACCAGTTCGAGTTGTTCTAACTAGACTAACTTTATATCATGCGTCATATTTACTATTTCTAAGTAAACTGTATACCATGAAGACTAATCTGATGAATGATGGCGAGTGAGGTGTTGAGAGACAAATCGGTTGCCTATTAAACAGCCGAGTTGGAAATCAGTGTCAATGTCTCAAGTTAATCCAATGACCATGTCGTCTGTGTGTTTGGATAGCTGTTTGTCTTTACTATGTAACGGGATTATAATTCAGGGATGCTGTGGCTATCGTGGCGTTGCGGTCTATGCTCCAGAACGTTGGCTTTATGCCAAGAATGGGCGGATATCGAATCCCCTTTGACTCTTTATATTCTTATTTGTATTCATTCATTTAATGATGCGTTTATTTGTACGCTTTAAATGGTCTGAATAATGAATGTATTCTACGTGACGTGTACTCATGGCAAATAGTTTTATTTATAAAACGTATATTGTTAGACAGTGACAGGAAGAAGTGGTTTGGTTTGTCTTCCTGTTTCAAACAACAACAACAAGTAGCCTACGGAGCACCACGGTCCACAGCGCGACAACGTGAGTGTCCTACATTTCTTAATCTAAACAAGATTCGGAACAGTATTTTGACATGGTAATCGGAAACATTAGATATCGGCACTGACGCGGACAGCCTCGCGTTTTCTCGCCATGTCCAACATCTGCCGTTTCTAGGACGACGACTGACGCCGTCTGATTTTAAAATGGTCTCTTCATAAAGTATAAGTATAACACCGGTAGTAGTGTTGGTTCAAAACCGCCCTATCTCTTCTAAAGCCCTCCTCAGAATAGGGGATATTAGGGTTGAAGACCAGTGGATATACGTGTTAACCCATGACATTATTGCGCGTGGGCTCGTTCGTGCATGCGCTCGCGGGAGGCAAGAGCTGGATTGTGGTCATCTTTGTGAAATATCGCTCGGCGTTTACTCGCGGAGCGAGTGTGTTTCTCCACCGCGGCCCCACGGGGCGGCGCGATCCCCGACCCCGCTAGCTCGCAGCAACGGCCGTCTGTAGGGCTCTCTCTCTCTCTCGCTCCGTCGCCTGCATGTGTGTATGTGTAGAGGGGAGAGAGAGTGGAGGAGCAGTGCAGCTGCATTCACTGCGCTTAGAATTCTTCGTGCGACTTTTACCGAGTGAGAAAACCCCCGCAACTTTCGGGAGAGGTCGGTGGGATGGCTGTAAAAATGCGTGAGAAATGACAAGTGTGGCGTGTGGCGTGAGAAGAGGTTAAATTGCGTGTCTCTCACGCTCAAAGCGTGAGACTTGGCAGCCCTGGTTGCGCGTCCCGGTTTGAGTGGCTGAAAATATGGTCACCCTAACTATCACACACACACTAAAGTGGTAAGGAGGTTCTCTATGGTCTGAATTGTAGGCTACTTGAAGATAGCTTAACAAATCTGCCCTGGTTAAGTTAATAAAAACATGGTGGCTTTTCAATGGTTTTGTAAACATGAGCCTACCTTGATTTTACACCCTCTCCTCTCCGTTGTGTTCTTTGAGTGCTCGGATCTCTCCTATTTTACTAGCTCAGCATTAGCATTAGCCCACAAAAGAAAACAGTCTTTGAACTTCGTGTGGAACTGGAAATCCCTCCCGTTTTCACGACGAGCCAAACCTGTATGGCTCTTTACACAGACAACCTCAGAAACAAGTTACATAAAGGTTTGTACACGGTATTATGTATCACGTTGGTTCACTCTTAGCTCTGGTCCACCAGAGCTAGTTCACTCTCTGCTCGACAGGCAATTACTTCTGGTGTCTGGCCGGGTCAACGTGTTACGAGCATGCGCAGCAAAGGATGGATCCAGACAGTGTTGTCTTCCGCCGCCTGGTGGAGGAGGTGCGTAACTGTTAACTGAATAAAGCATAGCAGTTTGCAATAGAAAAAAGTAGTTTCATGACAGTACAAATCACTGGTACAAGGTAAACTAAAAGGAGAAGCTTTTCGGCTTATAACACATGCAGGAACCGCTTTATGTATCTCATATAGCATTGAAAGACAGACCGATAGAACACAGTACTTTGCATAACATCAATAATTATAAAAGCAGAAAAATAAGAATAAAGGGGGAAAAAGGAAGTTATACAAAATACACTTAATTATATATGCCCCCCTTGTAATGGTATGCCCCAGCAGCATGGGGAAGTGTGTGGCTGTGTGCATGTGATGTCCTGGTGCCAGACAGTTCTAATAGTCACACACTAAGAGTGTACACTGCATGTCTCGTGTCTCATCATTAGGCCTATTATACACAAACACAAACCCTTTCAAACTTTGGCAGTTCTCTTTGTTCAGAAGGAGAACAGAGGCAACAACCTGTATGTGTTCATTGTAGAGGCAAGGAACCATGGAACCATCTGGACGATGATCTTTCTATAACATCATTTCCTTCCAGGGACGTAAATCCCTGGAAGGGAGCTTGGAGGTCTGCGTTGTGAGCTTGGAGGTCTGCTATTTATGGTGCTTGATACATGTACCACACTGAATTAAGCATAATCAAGTCAATACTGGAGATGTGACAATCTCACAATGGCATGGATTTCTACACAGAGAGGGCAATTCTTTCAACATAAGATGCTGCATTCAAGTTCGGAACGCTGCCATCGGGTATGGCATGGAAAGAGGGCATAATTTGCATTTCTTTCACCATAGTAAAAACTAGAGACGTGCCTGCTTCCTTCAACGTAATGAAGCTGTTCTGTTTACTCCATCCTTGGTCTCTCTGCTCACTAAAAGGCCCTGTTCAGACTGGCAGCCCAGATCACATTGTTGTCCTATCCAGATTGTTTTGATCAGGTCTGAACAGCATAAAACCACAATGGAAACTGATTCTACTTTGAAATGTGATTTAAATGTGATTTCTAAAGATGTGTCTCAGTGTGGACACCCTGATACTGAAGCCAAATGTATACTTTGTTGTATAACGGTGTCCCTTCACGTAAATAGCAGATCGAGAAAGTTGTGAAGGCCGCTAAAGCCAACTGAGCGCCGTTCGAGTTATGTAAAGATAGGGACAGGATCATAATTTAACACCCCCCCCCCCCTTCAGACTTTTTAACAAAGCACCTATTTAATAAGGAAGAAGGAAGTCAGAAAAAAGCAATGAATATAATACATAGCCTAGATTAGGGCTCAGGGGTTGGAGCTCAGGGAGTTGAGGGCCTTGTAGGTGGTGATCAGTATTTTGAGATCAGTGAAGGTCGTGGAGGACTGGTGTGTAATGGTCATTTGGCCATTGCTGTGGTCCACTGATGTGGTCCTGTGTATTACTCAACCATACAGCAACGTACTGGACTAGACTAATGATCACTTACTGTAATGTAAGTGTCCCCAAAATGTTTCCATTTAAAAAAAAAAAAATCACAACAGATGTTCTATATGGAACCTTTTAAAGAACCACAACATATGTTCTATAATATGGAACCTTTTAAAGAACCACAACAGATTGCTCCACATGAACATACTGTAGATACTTTATTGAGCCTGAAGGAACTGAGTGCATTCACCTGCTCCAGTTGCCACACCCATTTAATTTCAACTCATTTGAATAATAATAATAATTACAAGCAGAATTACCTCTAAAAGCAGTACATAAAAAAAAGATAGAGAAAAAAGAAAACACTTTTCCTGCATATGAATCTATGAGTTTGGACAAAAGTGTTTGCCACAAACTGCAGCTAAAGGTTCCCCCCCCCTGTATGAGTCCTCAAGTGTACTTTTAGATAATGGTTACGAGAAAAGCTTTTGTTACAAATGGTACAAGTAAATGGTCTTTCCCCTGTATGAGTTCTCATGTGTTGTTTTAGATGTGCCTTGGTACTACAGCCGTGGCCACAAACAGTACAGCTAAAGGGCTTTTCCCCTGTATGAGTCCTCATGTGTATTTTTAGATGAGCCGTTAGACTAAAGCCTCTGTTACAGACTGTACAAGTGAATGGCTTTTCCCCTGTATGAGTCCTCATGTGTTGTTTTAGATTTCCCTTGGTAATACAGCCTTGGCCACAAACAGTACAGATAAAGGGCCTTTCCCCTGTATGAATCATCATGTGTCTTTTTAGGTGACATGTTTGACCGAAACCTTTGCCACAAACTGAACAAGTCAATGGTTTTTCCCCTGTATGAGTCCTCATGTGTTGTTTTAGATGTCCCTTGGTAATACAGCCGTGTCCACAAAGAGTGCAGCTAAAAGGCTTTACCCCTGTATGAGTGCTCATGTGTCTTTTTAAGTCACCTGTTAGACCAAATCCTCCGTTACAAACTGTACAAGTAAATGGCTTTTCTCCTGTATGAATCATCATGTGTTGTTTTAGATGTGCCTTGCGAATACAGCCGTGGCCACAAAGAGTACAACTAAAGGGCTTTTCCCTTGTATGAGACCTCATTTGTATTTTTAGGTCACGTGTTAGACTGAAACCTTTGCCACAAACTGAACAAGTAAACGATCTTTTCCCTTTATGAGTCCTCATGTGCGTCTTCAGCCTATCCTTATCATTAAACAGCTTGTCACAGACTGTACAACTACAACTTTTCTTCACTGTTTGACTCTTTAAGGAGCGAGTTTCTTTGGATGATTTCAGGTCCTGGGACATCTTGTTGCTTGAAGACAATCTCTGTCCTTCCACATGCTTTGTCTTGTGCAACTTCAGTGTGTTTAAAGGTGACTGATCTACACTGGGCTCCCACTCATCACTGTCTTCAGTGATGTCAGATTCAGAACAGTGTGAAGAGAGGAGCTGGTCATCACTAGTTGGTTGTGATGTTCCACAGTCCTCTACATCAGCTTGTGTTTTCATATGTTTAGTGGAGGTGCTGGCTACAGGCTCTGTGTCTCTGTTTTCACCATCATCACCTTCACTTTTCACTGCTAGTAATGTCAGCATTGGCCTATCAACCTCTTCTGGTCTTTGAAGTAGCTCCTCCTGCTCCTCTTTGATGTGTGGAGGCTCTGGTTCCTCCTGGACCAGACAGGGGCTCCTCTCCTCTCCAGGGGAAACCTCTTCTTTACACAAAGGGAGGTGCAGGAGGTCTAGGAAAAAGATACAATGAGACTGAGAGACCGGTAAAGGTTTGAACTTCACAGTTTGTTCATGCAGCGTTTCCTCTGTTTAATGAAAAGCTAGTGCACACACATCATCTTCAGTGCCCAGGTCTCCGTTCACAACAAAGGAAAATAAAGTATGCACACCGGTTTAAAAAGCTCCGCTTTTAATATCGCTTTCTTAATTTCTTGATGAAGATTTGACTGATCGAAACATTGAGGAAGCACATTTATATACTGTATATATATATATATATATATATATATATATTTTTTTTTTTTTACTGATATGAACCATAGCCCCATTCATGGAACATTCTGATAGATCCAGGGGTCCACACAACGATATAATCAGGAATGCAAACAGCCCAGAGGTGAAAAAGGTGACCAAACTTTCGAGGCTTAAGAGTGTGCACGCACAATTTTAATTTTAATAAAACACTATATTGTAGCGACTACTTCTTCTATCAAATAATCAAACCATAAAAGTAGTGCTATGAGGCTGAGTGTCGGCTGTAACTGTGACTCGTTGTTCTTGTTGTTGTTGTCCAAACAAAACCAGAGTTTTCTTGCAGTTTAAAGTGATTTATTAACAAACGGAATAAAGGTCCAAAAATGTAATTGAACTGAATTGAACTGATATGAAAAGTGTATAAAGT
Source organism: Nannobrachium achirus (assembly GCF_963921795.1). Classification (NCBI taxonomy): domain Eukaryota; kingdom Metazoa; phylum Chordata; class Actinopteri; order Myctophiformes; family Myctophidae; genus Nannobrachium; species Nannobrachium achirus. The sequence continues at coordinate 8,084,572 of NC_137818.1, read as the reverse complement.
AAAGGTAAACGTAACAAAATGAAACGGTCAACAGAAAATATCGAGCCTAGCTCACCCCCATTGTCTAACCCACAGTAAGACTCGGGCCCGAGCCACACACCTGACATAAACTCCCCTGATTACCAGACACACATCAGGCGCTAGTCAAACAATTAAGCAGGCAATCAAAACAGAGCGTGGGAAAACAAAACAAAACAAGATCAATAAACAAAATGTATATTTTGGGCGCTACAATACCGGCCCCTAATTATTATGCAACAAAATAATAATTACATAATCATAAATGACAATCAAAGCAATACAGCGATTTTTTTTGCGCAAACTTCTTTCTTCGTTCTTCAATCAGTATAGCGCGGTGTGTGTAGGGTGCAAAAGGGGCATAAGTCAGTGGCAAGGGGCAAAGGTCAATGGCAAGGGGTAAGTCATTCAAAGTCAATTTTCAATCTTCTTCCATCTCCTGCAGCAAGTAGATTTCTTCAGAAAGTTCTTTGTGCAGCTCAGCTGTAACATTGCTTGCTTGTTTCTTCTTTCCTCTGCTACGGTTGAGAAACAGTCTTTTAGGTCTGAGCATCCTTGCTGCAGCCTTCTTCAAACCAGTCCAGTAGTGAAGCGAGTTGTTGCATCCTCTTCCTCAGATGTAATCTGAGCAGCATATAGTTCTTCTCTTGACTTCAGAGTCCTTGTCTGCTGGGTTGTTAACAGAGTCAACATATCTCCACTGTTGAGCATGTGAGACCTTGACAATTGCAGCAACTTTATTCGCCACAAAAGTTCGAAATCTTGCAGTCTTGTTGTTGATGTACTTGAGCACGGATGTGCTGTCGGTCCAAAATCCGGAGTCTGCCAGTTCCATCGGCAGCTCTTTTCTCAATAGTGTGTCCATTCTGCTTTCCTTTGTAACAGTAGTCACTTCCATTCTAGGGATAGTAGCTGGTTTTAACTGAGCCACTTTCGCCATCACAAAACCACAGTGTACCTGGTCCAAGACTGCATCACTTGTGGGTTTACTGATGGCATCTGATCTTGCATCCGGAGTTTTCTCCAGGCTGTGAACGTGTTCCTGTGGACGGGCCTCGTCCTTTAAGTCTGGATTAGCACACTGCTGTATCTTAACTGCGGCACTGTTTTCACGCAATACAGACAGCTCACTTTTTAGAGTCTCCTGTTCATTCTTTTCATGCATAGAATGCTGTTCCTTGTCCAAATCCTTTTTCAAAGCGTTCTCTCTTTGTTTCAGTACTTTCAGCAACTCGTTCTTGAGTTTTGAGCACTCGGCCTCCAACTTGCAGTTGCTGTCAAGCTCCAGAGTCAACCTGTTATTCTCCACCTGCAGAGATTCCAGGGACTGGGACTTCGTAGAATTTTCCATTTTAAGAGCTTCATTCTCCTGACACAGACGTGTTATCCTCTGGCCTTCAGAGCCAAGCTGTTCCTTGAATACATTGAAATGATCTTGGTACTTGGAATTCTGTTGCTTCAACATTTCCAGCTGAGATTCCATTTCCTTCTTAGAATGTTGTAGCTGCTTCACCAAAGCCTGAGTTTCAGTCTTCTCCTGCAACAGACTGATTTTCTCTTTTGTCAGTTGGGACTCAAGCTGTGCGATTTGCTGTGTAGCATCATCTCTCTCCCTTTGCAGAGCATCTCTCTCAGTTCTTAGTTTGTCCACATTGATGGAAAGTTCTTGGCTTGTAGCTGATGCCTCCTTAATGGCAGTGCCATATTGTTTTTCCATAAGGTCTTTATCCTTTTGTTGGTACTTAGCATCAAGCTTCAGTTGTTTCTGTGTAGCCTGCAACTTTTCCATCTCCTTAAGAAGCCTTGAACGTTCTTCATCATTACTCTCCTGGATACTGCGCAGAAAAGAAATGTCTTTCTCCAACATGCTTTGTGTAGCTAGAACAGTTTCCTTTTCCTTAGCAACACTGGCAATCTCTTTGTCCATGTCTTGAAGCTTAGCTGACAAGCTTTCTTCATCTCCTTTCAAATTACAGTTTTCTTTCTTCAGTTGTGTGGCCAGGGTTTCAACATTCACAATTAAAGCGTTATTTTCCTCTTCAGATGTGGCATTCATTTCTGACTGCTTGTGAGTCTTAGTCTTTCCATCCAATGGTCCATTAACTGTCCAACCAAGTATGGTCTTTACAGCATACGGTCCCTCTCCCACACTCTGTATGACATTTATTGGCTCCAGTGCCTTTGGTACATCTGAGCCAATCAGCAGCTCCACCTCAGAGTCGAGTTCAGGTATGTGAACATTCTTCAAATGAGGCCACTGACGAATGTCATTTTGCTGTGGGATATTTCCTTTGTTCACAGGCATTGTCTTCTGTGTATATATGCCTGGAAGTCTACAAAAGTCGCTGCTGTTCATTCCAGCCACTTCTAGGCCTGAAACAATGTGTGTTTCAATGACCTTCTTCTGACCCATGGTTCTCAACAAGATACTTGATCTTCTTCCTTTAATGTCGAGTTTAGCCATTAGCCCCAATGTACAAAACGACGCGGTGCTGCCTGGGTCAAGGAATGCATATGTATGCACCGTTTTGTTTCCTTTCCTGGCCTTTACCTGAACCGGCACTATTGCAAGCTTGCAGTTGTCTTTACCGGCCCCAGTAAGACCACCTGTCAGCACGGAAGCTATGGCAGTGTCTTTAGTGGTTTCCTTCACTTCAGCTGGGTCTTTGTTCCATTCTTTTGTTCTTGGGATATGTAGCATTCTGGGATGCTTCAAGCTACAAATACTGCAGCTGAGTCTCTTCTTGCAGAATCTACTGATGTGTCCTTTACACAAACAGCCAAAACATATTCCATTTTCTTTTAGAAAGGTGAATTTCTCCTCATGTGTCCTCTTTTCCAACTCCGGACACAGTTCTAGAGCATGTCCACCTTCACAGAATAGACAGCTCCTCACACTTTCCTTTTCCTTTGTTCCTTTTACTTCTGCAACTGTCACAGTGGTTGCAAAGGTACTTCCTTCCTTTTGTGACCTGGACCTTCTTGTGTCTTTATTCATCGGAGCGTCTTTGATGTCTCCAAAAATGGGATCCGTTATGATCTTAACCTGCTTTTCAAGAAAAACGACAATGTCCTTGAAACTTGCTCTTCGGTTGTGGTTCTCCTGAAAATCACATACCACAGTTCTCCACTTATCTCTCAGTCGGTATGGCAACGTCTTAACGATGATGAGTAGATTAGAAGGCATATCAAGCTCATGCATGTAGCTGACATCCTGCATGGCATTACAACATCCTCGTAAGAAGAGCGTGTATGCTTGCAGAGCTTTAGTGTCATCAGGTTTGATTGACGGCCATGAAAGAGCACTCTCCATGTAGGCTGTAGCGATTTTATGCTCATTGCCAAAATGCTCCTTCAGGAAAGACTTAGCCTTCATGAATCCTTCATCCGACGTCATGTGTAGACAACTCCTCACAAGTTCCCTTGGTTGTCCTCGGGTGTACTGTTCGAGATAATAGAGACAATCTGTGGGATTTGAGTTCTTGGTTTCAATGCAATGTTCGAATGATTTTATGAAGGTATGATATTGAAGTGGGTCACCATCAAAAACCTGTATCTCTTTCTTGGGCATAGAAGACAGACACGTTTGTTTAATGAGCAAAGCTGTAATTTCGTTCTGTTTATCCATGACAGAGTAGATGTTGTTGTTGTCTTGTCCAACTGGATCTCTGGTGTTCATCTGGCTTGCCAAGGGTGCTGTAGTGCGAGGCCGGCCGGCCGGACCCACAGCTCCGCCCATGGCAGTGACCACTGGTGCTGATGTCCCAACAGCTCCTTCCGTTGTTGTGTTTGCTGTCGGTGCATGGAGTGGTGCCACAGCGCCACCTGTGGCTGTAACAATTGGTGTTGTTGGTCCCCTCCTGGCAACACTAGGTTGCGAGGGGGCCTGACCCCTATTGGGTTGTGGCGTGGAAACGGCTGCCTGCCGTTCCTTCTCAAAATACTCCAACATTCCATCTCTCACTTTGGCTTTTACAGAAGCACCAGATCTCCTTGAACTTAGCACGGTCATCTTTGCTAAATGAGCAGACATGCTTGTGTCCAGCTCCAATTGCTCTTTTTGCCTTCTTAGCTTCTCCATTTGTTCTTCCAGGGCATGTCTTTCTTTAATCATGTTTTGTTGAACAACGAGTGCAGCTATTTCTGCCTCAGCTTTCAAACGTGCGGATGCTGTACTTGACGTTTTGGATCCTTTTGTGTTTTTGCTTGTTTGAGACACACTGTCACCAGGCTGTATTGTTTCCTGTAGGTCAATTATTGCAGATATTGCCTTGTGATGGCTGAGTAGTGGATGGCATTTCCTGCTGCTGCACAACAGGCACCTCCTTTTGTGATATAGCTTCATCCACATTTCCTATTTCATGCATTGGCATTCCAACATCAACAAGCCATTGTCTCACATCCTTTATGAAATCTGTATTGTGTTTTGTAACATGTGCAAACCACAACATTTGATTTTCCAGTTCCTCCTGTGGAATCAATGCAATTAGTGATTCATGTGCTGCTTTTGCGTTTTCATACACATTTGTCAGTTTTTCCATTGTGCTTTGCACATCCTTTGCATTGTCAAAGTTTTTCATTTTTTCTTTCATTTCATTTGTGATCCCTTTAATTTGTTTCACACATGAGCTGCGGTCTTTCTGAAGCCTTTCAATTTTGTTAGCCAGCGCTTTGGCCGTGAGCTTGACCACCCTCCGTGACTCCTCCTCCTCCGTTTGATCATTCTGATCCATTTCCTTTCCAAGTTCAACATTCCCTGTGACGTTTGTGTCACTCATTTTGATATTTCCAGTTTCCAACATAATTCATTGCACGAATACACAGCAAGCAAGTGAACATGAGGGTACACGGACCCAATACAGTGCGCATTCACATTTCAACATTGGCAATGCGATTTCCAACAGAGCACAATATAGCCACCGCAGCAGCCGCACCTCCCGCAACAGCGTCAAACCAGCGCAGAGCGCACACAACACAATCCACAACCAACAACAATAGTCCCCAATGGACAAGCGGCAGCACTTCCAACTGTGTTCAAACAACAACCAAACAAACACACAGAAGGAACGTGCAATGCGAAAATATTTCTCACCGCTTCAGATGGCTGTGATGCGCTGCGCTGCTGTCAGCCTGTCACTCAAACTTTTCCACGGCAGCCGCGGTGAATGTGGCTTCAAACTGGGGCAACATAGGCTAATGTCCAAATGTTGCGATGTCCATTTCCATTCTGTTCCAATGCTTGGATCCAAATTCATTCACTCCAGAACTTGCTCCTCTTTCATTTAACCCGCAAACGCCACGATCAGATGTCCAGAACTCCAGTGATTTAAATGTCAATTCATTTCCAATATCCAACGCTGAGTCCCGGTCAAAAGATGAATCGTGCGTGCGGGTAGGTTTCTGTTGACAATATTGTAGCGACTACTTCTTCTATCAAATAATCAAACCATAAAAGTAGTGCTATGAGGCTGAGTGTCGGCTGTAACTGTGACTCGTTGTTCTTGTTGTTGTTGTCCAAACAAAACCAGAGTTTTCTTGCAGTTTAAAGTGATTTATTAACAAACGGAATAAAGGTCCAAAAATGTAATTGAACTGAATTGAACTGATATGAAAAGTGTATAAAGTAAAGGTAAACGTAACAAAATGAAACGGTCAACAGAAAATATCGAGCCTAGCTCACCCCCATTGTCTAACCCACAGTAAGACTCGGGCCCGAGCCACACACCTGACATAAACTCCCCTGATTACCAGACACACATCAGGCGCTAGTCAAACAATTAAGCAGGCAATCAAAACAGAGCGTGGGAAAACAAAACAAAACAAGATCAATAAACAAAATGTATATTTTGGCCGCTACACACTACATACCTATCCTGTACAACTTTACTACAGGTTTCATCCTCGCATCAAACAGTCCACGTCCCTCGTCCATCTCTGGCTGTTCCTCTGACAGCGTTGAATATCTTTTGGACGGCATCTGTCTACATACAGAAGACCACTCCCTGTGCTCTGTGGAAATGAAAGAAAACAACTTAAGGCATGTTTTCACTACAGTTCCGGAATTTTTCCTGCAAAATAATTAGCATAATAATTTTCAACCTGCCGGGAGTTTTGTTTTTTGGGTGTTTTCACATGAGCAAAAATGCAGGCATTGCCATAAAATACATCGTTTTCACTAAAACCATTGTCACGGTATAAGTCCGTGTTGCCAGACTTTGCGAGAGAAATAAGCAACCAGGTGTACGAAAATAAGCCCAAAAAGTGATATTATCTAGGCCACAAGAGCACTTTAAAACTAAACGCATTGCCGCATCAGCTACTTGAAAAGTGATCTAGAAGCTTACAACAAATAAAACGCAACCAGAAACGATCAAATTATATATAAGCAACTTTACGGAAATCAAGCCCATAGTCGCTTATAAGTAGCAGGCATGGCAACACGCCATACAGTCTCACTGCTTGTTGAGCAGCCGTAACGGGTGCTTCGAGTCTTCGCTTCTGTCTTTCTTTTTCTCTCTCACCCGGCCTGAACGGTTCCTGAACCCTTCAAATGGATTTAACAAGTTACAAGACATATTCTTCATGCAAAAACACATAAGGTTCAGAAAGGATCGCTGCATGATGCAACGTGTTGCACTTGTGGGCTTGTAGATTATTAGCTGTGTTTTTTTTTCTTCACACGGCACCATAAACGATGGATGACCAGAGAAAGAAAGAGACTTCTGCTGTGTTTGTCAATGCGATTCTAGCCTAAATAATTAATCCCCTACAAGGTGAAGCTGTAGACCTACTTTATTTCTATATATTCCTTTACATTCAGGTCGTTTTCAATCCCAGATACAATGTTTTAAACTGTTAACTGGCTCCTTTCATGCACCCAGTTGTAAAAAAAACGGCAAATTCGCGGCATGCGTTTTCACTGGAGGGAAATGTGTATTGTCACGGTACTTTCAGCGAAAATTACTAGGTATTTTCACGTCACGTTTGGGGCACCAAAACTTCCGGCACACAAAATAGGTGGCCGTTTTCACATGGCGTGAATTTCAAAATTGCCGTAATTTTGGAAAAAACTTCCAGAAGTTTTGCTCTATGAAAACGGGGCTATAGTAATATATGTACATACTTGCTTCCTAAAATGTGACAAATTCTAAGAAAGTTAAGTGTTTGACCTCTTGTCGGTGGAATTTCTGAAAGAGGCCCCACCATGAATTTCACTTTTCTTTCTTCCCAGTGTCTCTTCCAGCCCCCCCAAAAAACACCATTCATGAACTCTAAACCTTTCCTTTCATTTCAATGATTTTCTGAATGGCGGGTCTGAACGGTACTCTTTTGAAATCGAGCCTTTGTTTATGTCAATAGCCCTTCTTATTGTCACTAAGGGGCTCATTTCCTCTTGGGCCCCCTCGAGAAGGGGGCGGTACTTTTCGGGAGGCTATCCACCTGTTTCCGCAAGACTTTACTGTAGCATTATCTGCTGGACAATTCCGGTTAACAACAGACATACAAGCTCACATCGTGTCGCAGATGCAACCGTTGTGAGCTTGTAGATCACACTCGGCTGCAATGCCGGAAATGGCGCTCGCCTTCTGCGCAATGCACGATGGGATGTTGGAAAGTTGTGGATATTCTATTGACACTAAATATATGAGTGGGAACCATGAGGTAAAGTGGTCCTAAAAATGGCTTGAATTGGATTGACTCTATATTGTTCTCATCGTGGTACCATGCTAATCTTCTCTGTATCGTTCCAATTTTAGCCCAAAGACAGTGCCCCATTGCCAACAAAGGGCATTTTGGTATTGCATCCTAAATGGTTTGGAATTTGAGACAGACAGAACATGAAATTTAAAGCTATACTGTGTAAGTTGCTAAACTAGTGGTCAGTAGCGGTATTGCTTTTTTCGGCCGTTTTTCGCCCTGAGTCGTCGCGGACCACCGGAGCGGCGCCGCAAACCACCGCGACTGATACGAATCCGTGGAGGGGTAGAACGTAATTTTCTGGCCATGATTTGGGGATAAAGAGGTTAAGAATCCTTCACCATCGTAAACACTGTAGCTGAGGGAAGCTACTTCCTGAAGATACGGCGGATACGCCGGTAGTGTATCATGTGTGTATGATCCGCGATATGATTGGCCAACGTATACACAATGTATACAGATGATGCAGATGACGTAGTTTTTCCACGAAATCCGGTCCCCGGCCAGGATCATAGAAAACATATAAAGAGAAGGCTTTAGAAGCTGAAAATAACGAAGTGGGTGTTCTAAAACTTCAGCGATTTAACAGTTAGGAACATTTTATGATTTGTTTTATAAAAAAAGTTACATGGTATAACTTTAAATATTTGAGTGGTTGTTTATGCCAAAACCTGTATAAAATCGTATTATGGACCAATATTTATATAAAATGAGTTTTCACTGTTGCTACATTTAAAATAACAATTGTGAACCCATAGTCATATTGTATATTGTCCTGATTGTTCACTTAGCTTTGATATGAGTCTGGTACTTCTATTATGGAAGTGTTTTTTTGTTTTCTTTTCTTTTCTTTTTTTTCTTCTCCAAGAGGCAGGTTAAAAACAATGGACACAATTTGTTAGACCAGACCAATACTGGGCCCTGATTGGTCACCCAACTCTTCTGGTTGAGGAAATGCATTCACAACTGAGTGGGGCCAGACCCAAATCCACCAAGGCCAAAACATAATAAACATGGTTATGTTAGATCATAGCCGTGATGTTAATCGTAATGTACATTGAATCTCTCACGTCTGCTTGGAGACACTCGTATGAGACACAAAATACATGTGGCTGTAATTAGAATGCCTTAATCTTCATGTAAAATCAATGTAAACCTCAAATAAAACGTGAATGTTCCCAGGCCAACATTTGTGTCCTCTTTGGACCTCCATGGCAGCAGGTGAGTTTAATGATCTCATCTGGTTACAGTAGAACTACTAAACACACAATCTGCACACAGTTAACTAAAACAAATTGTCTGCCGTCATAATGTAGTTGTTTTAATGGATGTTGTGTTAGATTAGAACTAATAAAGTGATATTGTTTTACCTGAGAGAGTGTTGGACCTGGTCTTCCTATGTAGTAATGTCCATGTTGACACCTCAGCCTCAGCCTCCACTTCTTCCTGTTTAATGTGTGGAGGTTGTGGTTCCTCCTGGACCAGACTGGAGCTCCTCTCCTCTTTACACACTGAGGAGGAGGAGAAGAGTTCAACGTGTGAGATTTATTCTCCTATTTATAGTTGTTTTGGTCTGTATCTTAGTCCAGGCGTTTCGGGCAGTATTTTGATGGAATCGTGCACTTTATGAAAGAAGCATGAAATTTGGCACACAGTTAGAACATGCCATATGGAACATTTTTGGCTATAGGGGCATCGCAGATTTGTCTTGTGGGAGCCAATCAAAGTTGGGCTCTCATAGACTTTACTATACAGTAAAATAATACATAAATATGCTTTAAGTAGCATGTGAGGGGTCAAACTAGGTGTTTTTCAGGATTCTGAATCCAATGCAAACATTTGTTTTGCAGGAAAAACATTCCTTGGGCTAAAAACGGACCCCATACAAACTATGGTTTAGTGATGAGTCATCACTTTTCACAGTTTTAGGGTTGTTTTTCGTGCAAAACAAATGCTTGCATTGGATTCAGAATCCCGAAAAACACCTAGTTTGACCCCTCACATGCTACTTAAAGCATAATTATTTTTTGTATTATTTTACTCTATTGTAAAGTCTATGAGAGCCCAACTTTGATAGTCTCCCACAAGTTTCCCAAAACAAATCTGCGATGCCCCTATAGCCAAAAATGTTCCATATGGCCTGTTCTAACTGTGTGCCAAATTTCATGCTTCTTTCATAAAGTGCACGATCTTTGCCCGAAACGCTCCCACTATATTGTGTCCATTTTGTAATACAAGGGTCCTAAAAGGAACCCGACATCTAGAAGAGGGTCTGTCTGTCCATGTGTGTGTCTCACAAATCATCTCACACTACAGTTTCTCCTACAAAGTAGAACATGTATGAAATGAGAAATTACTGGTCATTGATATTGATGCCGTAAAAGTCACTGGAATCATTTTGAAGGAATCATTCACCAACGCCAAACACTCCTCTAGTTTAAACAGTGTATGTCATGTCAGGATTTAACATGCAGTGTCCTATCTGTCTGTCTGTCAGCCTCTACATTGAGACTGAATTTGAGCATCAGAGTTGGTTAATGTCATGTATATTTAAAACTGTTGAAAGAAAAACTCAATGAATCGTCTCTGCTTAGCTCCGTCAAAACACACACACACACACACACACACACACACACACACACACACACACACACACACACACACACACACACACACACACACACACACACAGAGTGTTGAATGTAACCATGTGTTTACCAACCTGCAGTGAAAGGATGGGTGTCCATATCAAAATCAATGTCCAGCAGTTTGTTTTGTGTCTCCATCTCTCTCTGGAAGAGGTTGCACATGAACTCTGCAGCCGCAAGTAGGCGCTCCAAAACAAACAGTCTGACATCAAGCTTCACACTACAAACATCAACACCACGCTGCTGTTTCTCCAAAACACGCAATATCTCTTCTCCCACCGACGTCATGTGTTCATTTATCTTCAGCCGTACAGACTCCATTTGACTCATTTTACTACTTTGAATTCACCAACTGTAATAAGCTCTCTGTTCCTACTGTAATATACTTATATGATGTTTCTTGAATGCTGTTCCCCTGGAAAGGTTGTGCACCGTCTCGGCTCTGAAACAAAGCAAACAAAAACAAAACAAAAATTAACAAAGCATTGACTGTGTGATGGACAATGTACAAATAAGAAGGAAATGGTTCCTCTTAGTCACGTTGAAACAACCATTTGTTGAAACGGTTACATGGCCGTTTTCCCCCTTCCTTTTTATACATTTTTGATATACCGTTCATAGTTGATTTCACTGAAACTTTCTATTCGTCTGACCTAAATGTGTTATTTACAGTAGGCCTATACAATATTGGTTGCAGATTATTTATAATAGGACATGAAAAATGGTTGCATTTGTTCCTCAGCGTAAATGTGGAAATGCGAGTGCAAGATTTCACTGCAATTGGATGCTGCGTTCATGATTCAAGTTATTTTGTTCCAATCAGACCACAGCTGCAAACTTTAAATGTCAATTTTAGCCAATCAGGATGGAATATTAATAAATAAATCTAACAGATCTGTCGATCACATGACTATCCACGATTTTCCTACGCCCCATAGTGCATTGCGCAGACGTTTGCACCGATCTTCCGCCGCCGATTTACAAGCTCACAACGGGTTGCATCTGCGACGCAACGTGAGCTTGTATGTCTGCTGTTAAACCCGGAAGTTTGGTCCTGATAGTCTCCAGTAAACCCCCGGGGAAAATTGTGGATAGAGATACAGCTAGACGCACGCACACACGCGCGCGCGCACACACACACACACACACACACACACACACACACACACACACACACAGTGCAAAACAGTCTCGGCCATGCCTTTCGGCCTGGCGGAGAGAATAACAACTTCATAGAGCGTGTGAGTGACTGTGTGTGTGTGTGTGTGTGTGTGTGTGTGTGTGTGTGTGTGTGTGTGTGTGTGTGTGTGTGTGTGTGTGTGTGTGTGTGTGTGTGTGTGTGTGTGTGCTGCTAGCTGTTTACAGATACATGTGGAGATAAATAAGTATAATCAGACGTTAGTGTGTGAAGTCATTGCGTAATGCAGACACCGTCACCAGGCAACAAAACAACAGTTAGCTAGCATGCTAACATGGAGTGTCATTGTAAACAATGATCTTTGCCCGAAACGCTCCCACTATATTGTGTCCATTTTGTAATACAAGGGTCCTAAAAGGAACCCGACATCTAGAAGAGGGTCTGTCTGTCCATGTGTGTGTCTCACAAATCATCTCACACTACAGTTTCTCCTACAAAGTAGAACATGTATGAAATGAGAAATTACTGGTCATTGATATTGATGCCGTAAAAGTCACTGGAATCATTTTGAAGGAATCATTCACCAACGCCAAACACTCCTCTAGTTTAAACAGTGTATGTCATGTCAGGATTTAACATGCAGTGTCCTATCTGTCTGTCTGTCAGCCTCTACATTGAGACTGAATTTGAGCATCAGAGTTGGTTAATGTCATGTATATTTAAAACTGTTGAAAGAAAAACTCAATGAATCGTCTCTGCTTAGCTCCGTCAAAACACACACACACACACACACACACACACACACACACACACACACACACACACACACACACACACACACACACACACAGAGTGTTGAATGTAACCATGTGTTTACCAACCTGCAGTGAAAGGATGGGTGTCCATATCAAAATCAATGTCCAGCAGTTTGTTTTGTGTCTCCATCTCTCTCTGGAAGAGGTTGCACATGAACTCTGCAGCCGCAAGTAGGCGCTCCAAAACAAACAGTCTGACATCAAGCTTCACACTACAAACATCAACACCACGCTGCTGTTTCTCCAAAACACGCACTATCTCTTCTCCCACCGACGTCATGTGTTCATTTATCTTCAGCCGTACAGACTCCATTTGACTCATTTTACTACTTTGAATTCACCAACTGTAATAAGCTCTCTGTTCCTACTGTAATATACTTATATGATGTTTCTTGAATGCTGTTCCCCTGGAAAGGTTGTGCACCGTCTCGGCTCTGAAACAAAGCAAACAAAAACAAAACAAAAATTAACAAAGCATTGACTGTGTGATGGACAATGTACAAATAAGAAGGAAATGGTTCCTCTTAGTCACGTTGAAACAACCATTTGTTGAAACGGTTACATGGCCGTTTTCCCCCTTCCTTTTTATACATTTTTGATATACCGTTCATAGTTGATTTCACTGAAACTTTCTATTCGTCTGACCTAAATGTGTTATTTACAGTAGGCCTATACAATATTGGTTGCAGATTATTTATAATAGGACATGAAAAATGGTTGCATTTGTTCCTCAGCGTAAATGTGGAAATGCGAGTGCAAGATTTCACTGCAATTGGATGCTGCGTTCATGATTCAAGTTATTTTGTTCCAATCAGACCACAGCTGCAAACTTTAAATGTCAATTTTAGCCAATCAGGATGGAATATTAATAAATAAATCTAACAGATCTGTCGATCACATGACTATCCACGATTTTCCTACGCCCCATAGTGCATTGCGCAGACGTTTGCACCGATCTTCCGCCGCCGATTTACAAGCTCACAACGGGTTGCATCTGCGACGCAACGTGAGCTTGTATGTCTGCTGTTAAACCCGGAAGTTTGGTCCTGATAGTCTCCAGTAAACCCCCGGGGAAAATTGTGGATAGAGATACAGCTAGACGCACGCACACACGCGCGCGCGCACACACACACACACACACACACACACACACACACACACACACACACACACACACACACACAGTGCAAAACAGTCTCGGCCATGCCTTTCGGCCTGGCGGAGAGAATAACAACTTCATAGAGCGTGTGAGTGACTGTGTGTGTGTGTGTGTGTGTGTGTGTGTGTGTGTGTGTGTGTGTGTGTGTGTGTGTGTGTGTGTGTGTGTGCTGCTAGCTGTTTACAGATACATGTGGAGATAAATAAGTATAATCAGACGTTAGTGTGTGAAGTCATTGCGTAATGCAGACACCGTCACCAGGCAACAAAACAACAGTTAGCTAGCATGCTAACATGGAGTGTCATTGTAAACAATGAAAGCAGTCTCTAATATGGACTATATTTAGACACACGGCAGACATCCATCATCCCCACAGATACAAACATACTCACCTTTGTTTCAACTACATTTCCCAGGAGAAAAAGGACTGAGTGTAATTATAATTAATATATCTCAGCATTTATGTAGAGTCTCGTTGAGCTACACCACTATGATACCCAAGTACCTGTCAAAATACTTTATAAACATTAAGGATGTCCATAATTACAACACCAGAGGCAGCGCCACAGATCACTTTCAACCCAGAGTCAAAACCAACAAAGGGTCAAACTCCTTTTTCTGCTATACCACCAAAATGTGGAAAGCCTTACCGAAGGTCATAAAGGAGTGTGGATCACTAGCATCCTTTAAAATTGCCCTGAAGAATCACTTACAGGCAGCAGCCATTCGCAACTGGTAAAAAACTAACCTAGCCCAACCCTACCCTCCCCTGCCCCTTCTTTGTATATACTGTTTATTTAGACTTACTGTTTTCTTTTTTGTTTTTCTTTACATATCTACTGCATAGTACTGTGTTCTATTTGTCTGTCATTCAATGTTATATGAGATACTTCAATGGTTTCCAGTGGAAATAAGCTTAGTCTTTTCTAGCCCTAGAATGTCTCCAATATTCGGTCGATTGACTCTCCGAGTAATCCCTCAGATGTGGAGCCATAGAACGCTCCCATGGCGCGGCGGTTAGCAACTAATCTGCGCGGCACTAAAGTGCTGCGCGCTTCTTGTGTACTCACCCAATAATGTATTCCTCGGCCTGGGAGAACGATATTGTCCTATAGTGTCATATCCATTTGAAAGTTCTGGCTGAAAACGTGTACTTTGTAAAATATCACCACTTAATACGAGCCAACACGGACGACTTATATGACCGGGCGAGGGGCTCGGAATGACTGCTGGACTGAATATATCAAAACTTCCTTTGGGAAGCACAAAACGTACGGGGCACACAATTGACAGGTGCTTGTGATTGACGTGGGGTGACTAATCACACCACCTGCGTGATTGTGTGCCCCGTACGTTTTGTGCTTCCAAAGGGAAGTTTTGATATATTCAGTCCAGCAGTCATTCCGGGCCCCTCCCGCCCGGTCGTGTAAGTCGTCCGTGTTGGCTCGAGATAAGTGGAGATATTTTACAAAGTACACGTTTTCAGCCAGAACTTTCAAATGGATATGACACTACAGGACAATATCGTTCTCCCAGGCTGAGGAATTAATTATTGGGTGAGTACACAAGAAGCGCGCAGCACTTTAGTGCCGCGGAGATTTCGTGCTAACCGCCGCGACATGGGAGCGTTCTATGGCTCCACATCTGAGGGATTACTCGGAGAGTCAATCGACCGAATATTGGAGACATTCTAGGGCTAAGTCTTTTCATGGATCTCCTTTTAGTAGACCTTGTACCAGTGAACTGTACCGTCATGAAACTGTACCTTTTCCTATGCAAACTTCTAATAAAGTCTTCAATCAATCAATGCTTCTGCTGCTCACACCTCTGCGCGCCTATGTGAAATGAGCAGTAATAGCGTTAGCAGAAATAAGGCTTCCGGCTCCGATCTCTTCAGAATAAGAGTACCCCTAAAGCCATTGCAAAAACGTTGAAAACGGATAATTTTGTCATAATATGGACGTTACAAATATAGATTAAGTATCTAAACGAACAAACAAAATGCAAATTAGGTTTCTGGGTATAAAAGAAAGGTTTTAATAACATAAAAACATAATAAATGGATAAATGCTGTTCACTGGAGTGCATAGCCTTTACAAATTTGACTCTGGACAGCAGACGGCTCTTTGTGTCGCCACTTTGGAGACATGCACGCTTGCGGGAAAACCTCCTCTATCACGCCACACTCTCCGCTAAGCGGGGGAGGCGTCCCCTCAATTTCTGCTGGCTTTCCAGTGCAGCCACCTGCTCAAAAAAGTCAAATTTTCTGATATTTTCAGACTCTAATTGGCGCTGGAGAGCAGACGGCTCTTTGTGTCGCCACTTTGGAGACATGCACGCGTGCGGGAAAACCTCCTCTATTACGCCACACTCTCCGCTAAGCGGGGGAGGCGTCCCCTCAATTTCTGCTGGCTTTCCAGTGCAGCCACCTGCTCAAAAAAGTCACATTTTCGGACATTTTCAGACTCTAGTTGGCGCTGGAGAGTAGACGGCTCTTTGTGTCGCCACTTTGGAGACATGCACGCGTGCGGGAAAACCTCCTCTATCACGCCACACTCTCCGCTAAGCGGGGGAGGCGTCACCTCAATTTCTGTTGGCTTTCCAGTGCAGCCACCTGCTCAAAAAAGTCAAATTTTCTGACATTTTCAGACTCTAGTTGGCGCTGGAGAGCAGACGGCTCTTTGTGTCGCCACTTTGGAGACATGCACGCGTGCGGGAAAACCTCCTCTATCACGCCACACCCTGACTCTGTTTACTAGGACTTGAATTAAACACAGACTTCATTTGTATAATTGAAAAGGTTTATTCCAGTGTAAGATTAAACTAGTATTATTAAATGATTGTGTCCATTATCAGCCTGTTTGTCTGGATGACCTTATCCAGACAAACAGCGCCCCCAACTGGAACTAGGTGAAGTGGTATAGACCTAAGTCAAATGTTGCAGCCAACTGACATTTTGAACCAGGACTCACCTGTGGCAACAAATCAATGAAGGAACCCTTAAAAGCCCCCAACTCCCCATTGGCAGTTCTCTTTGTTCAGAAGGAGAGCAGAGGCAACAACCTGTATGTGTTGTAGAGGCAATGCAAGGAACCATGGAACCATCTGCA
This sequence comes from Nannobrachium achirus, assembly GCF_963921795.1. Lineage (NCBI taxonomy): Eukaryota > Metazoa > Chordata > Actinopteri > Myctophiformes > Myctophidae > Nannobrachium > Nannobrachium achirus. The sequence goes on along the minus strand of NC_137818.1, from coordinate 8,067,986 downwards.
AGATGATCTTTCTACAACATCACTTCCTTCAACGTAATGAAGCTCTTCTGTTTTCTCCATTATTGGTCTCTCTGCTCACTAAAAGGCCCTCACATTGTTGTCCTATCCAGATTGGAAATAGATTCTAAAGGTGTGTCTCAGTCTGGACACCGATACTGAAGCCAGATTTATACTTCGTTGTTCTATGGGTTAGGGACGGTTCTATGGTGTCCCTTCCCTAAAATAGACGATATACAAGATCACAAGTGCGACGCAATGTGAACTTGTAGATCAGCTAATTTTGGCAACGTCTGAATACACAAATCTGATTTGATTCCATTGCAAATAATAGTGTGGACGGTCAGTCCTAAAGATCAGATTTGAGAAACAAATCAACAAAGGCTTTTCTTTATTGTCAGGCCTGCCTCCATTCCCCCTGAGCTGCCACTACAAACTGCATCCTTAACCCTTAACACACAGCCTGTTGACCACTTACTGATTTAACCACAGCGTCCATATTCAAGGGGAAACACTAGTAAGACACCTCAGGGTGACATAAATGGCGAGGTCGCACCAATTCTTGGCCATCTGGCCAGTGATGTATATGGGATCAGTTACTCATATATGGAGACCCCTGCATGATAGTCAATGTTATGTCAAAACATGCCCATATATGGGCATTCCCAGATATGTCCTTAATATTGATTACATAATATCCTCAATAATTTCCGTAATATTGATAATATAGGAATCTCCATATATGGGCATAAAACGTATGTTAATTAGTAAGGCCAGGCAGGGCCTTGACGAGTTACGGCCTGGGTTTGATGCCGGAGATCTCCATATATGGGTATAAGGGGGTACCCTAACAGGGCATCATCTGGGAATGGCCATACTGTATATGGACATTTTATTTATTTTATCCTTTATTGATATACATGGACTTAATATTAACATTTTTAGCCTGGGATTGATGACATCAGAAATCTCCATATATGGGCATAAAAGGGATTTTGTTTCTGGGAATGACCATATATGGACGTTTTGTTTTATTAGATCCTTTATTAATAATATGATGTATCCATACATACAACAATATATGTTATGCCCATACATGGAGATCCCTATCTGAACCAGCCACACAAATATGAGAGAGGGTGACAAATATGGGCCATGACCTTGCCATCTGGCCAGTGATATCAATGACATCAGGGATCTTCATATGGGCATAAAAGGGATACCCATATATGGACTGTCACTGTGATATCACCTGTGATGTCACAGTGACAATATGAATATCCAGGGTTTGACCTTTGATTAGGTGATGTCACGTGACATCACTTCCTGCACGGAAGGAAGGACGGACAAGCTACAACATTTCTCATGGTATAGAAATGCATCAATTTTGCGACACATTGTGAGCTTTTATATCTGCTATTTGTGGCAAGGGATCTGAATAGATGGAATCTCAAGCCCAGTTCTCTAACACTACAGGGGTTTACAACTAACCTTGTATTGGCTCATCATCATGTTTGAGTGAACTGATCTTAGTATGTTGCACAGCCGACATGTGAATTGTTTAAAAAGCAGAAGTGCTTAGAGAGTTTTTTAAGAAGGGAAAATATCAAATTATCAAAACTAAGTTATTGTAAAATGAACGAGATGCTGGTGCTTCATGTTAACACTTGCAATGCATTGTCTATAATGGGTTGTAAATATATTATACACACAATACATTATAATCTGTATAATTATAAGAACCCATGAATGCTAATGCTTTAAAACAACAATCATAAATTCATAACCCTTTATAAAGCTTTGTATAATGTATATGGTCAAGTATCAAATAGATTAATAATTACAGGTCACACAGGCACAGACATAAATTGGTTCATCTTAAATAATCGATTCAGAAGTTATAACTGATGGTGATATTTATTTGAGGTCATAAGGCCCATCCACAGATCATCATCATGAAAAGAAAGGAGGATACATGAAATCTTAGGCCTAGAGCTTTTTCGTATGAATCTATGTGTGATTGGACCAAAGTGTTTGTCACAAACTGCATCTAAAGGCTATTTCCCCCTGTATGAGTCCGCATGTGTTTTTTTAGATTACGTTTGCTAGTAAGACTTTTGTTACACATTGTACAAGTGAATGGCTTCTCCCCTGTATGAGTCCTCATGTGTTGATTTAGATTTCCCTTTTGACTAAAGCCAACGCCACACAGATTACAAGTGAACGGCTTTTCCCCTGTATGAGTGCTCATGTGATTTTTTAGATGGCCCTTGGTAATACAGCCATGGCCACACACTGTACAGCTAAAGGGCTTTTCCCCTGTATGAGTGCTCATGTGATATTTTAGAGATCCTTTGCGACTAAAGCCAATGCTACAAAATGTACAAGTAAAGGGCTTTTCCCCTGTATGAATCCTCATGTGATGTTTTAGATTTCCTTTGCGACTAAAGCCAATGCTACAAACTGAACAAGCAAAGGGCTTTTCCCCTCTATGAGTCTTCACGTGTCTTTTTAGAGTACTTTTGAGACCAAATCCTCTGTTACAAACTGAACATGTGAATGGCTTTTCCCCTGTATGACTCATCATGTGAGTCTTCAGCTTATCCTTATCACTAAACAACTTGTCACAGGCTGTACAACCAAAACCTTTCTTCCCTGTGTGACTCTGCATGTAGTGCGTTTCTTTAAATGATTTCAGGTCCCGGGACATCTTGTTGCTCGAAGACAATCTCTGTCCTTCCACATGTTGTTTCTTGTGTGACTTCAGTGTGTTTAAAGGTGACTGATCTACACTGGGCTCCCACTCATCACTGTCTTCAGTGATGTCAGATTCAGAACAGTGTGAAGAGAGGAGCTGGTCATCACTAGTTGGTTGTGATGTTCCACAGTTCTCTACATCAGCTTGTGTTTTCATGTGTTCAGTTGAGGTGCTGGCTACAGGCTCTCTGTCTCTGTTCTCACCATCATCACTTTCACTTTTCACTGCTAGTAATGTCAGCATTGACCTATCAACCTCTTCTGGTCTCTGAAGTAGCTCCTCTTTGATGTGTGGAGGCTCTGGTTCCTCCTGGACCAGACTGCGGCTCCTCTCCTCTCCAGGGGAAACCCCTTCTTTACACAAAGGGAGGTGCAGGAGGTCTAGGAAAAAGATACAATGAGAGACCAGTAAAGGTTTGAACTTTACAGTTTGTTCATGCAGAGGTTCTGCCGTTTAATGAAAAGCTAGTGCACACACATCATCTTCAGTGCCCTGGTCTCCCCAGGTATCAGTTCACAACAAAGGAAAATAAGGTATGCACATCGGTTTAAAAAGCTCCACTGTTAATAGTGTGTAATAATATTGCTTTCTCAATTTCTTAATCAAGATTTGACAGATCGAAAGAGGATTTAAATCGGGGCGGCTGTAGCTCAGGAGGTACAGCAGGTTGGCCAATGATTGGCAGTTCAAATCCCGGCTCCTCCTGTCTACATGTCGAAGTGTCCTTGGGCCAGACACTGAACCCCTAGTTGCTCCCGGTGAGCTGGTTGGTGCCTTGAATGGTTTCCTTCGCCATCGGTGTATGAATGTGTGTGTGAATGGGTGAACGTAATGCACAATTTAACTTGGATAAAGGTGCAATATAAATGCACCATTTACCATTGCAAAAAAAAAAAAAAAAAAAGATCTTGACTGATATGAACCATAGTCCCATTCATGGTACATTCTCTATTTTAAATAAACCATTACATACCTAACCTGTACAACTTTACTACAGGTTGCATCCTTGCATCAAACAGTCCACGTCCCTCATCCATCTCTGGCTGTTCCTCTGACAGCGTTGAATATCTTTTGGACGCCATCTCTCTAGATACTGAAGACCACTCCCTGTGCTCTGTGGAAATTAAAGGAAGAAACAACTTAGTAGTACATGTACATACATGCTTCCTAAAATATCAAAGTGACAAATTCTAGGAAACGAAAGTGTTTGACTTCTTGTCCGTGGAATTTCTGAATAATGGTGAGTTGCTACATCTAAAATAAAAAAATGTGAACCCATAGTCATGTTATATATTGTGCTGATTGTTCACTTAGCTTATAATATCACTGTGTTGATATGAGTCTGGTACTTCTATATGGAAGTATAGTATAGAGTTTTTTTTCCTCCAACGGGTGGGTTAAAAATAATATTCTCTGGACACAATTGGTTAGACCCGACCAGACCAATACTGGGCCCTGATTGGTCACCCAACTCTTCTGGTTGAGGAAATGCATTCACAACTGAGTGGCCAAAAAACATAATAATTGCATTGGATTTGTCTGATTCCAGGCTAGGCCGTTACATGGATATGTTAAGATTATGGCCATGATGTTAAGCATAATGTACACTGAATCTCACGTCTGTTCGGAGACACTCGTATAAGACACAAATCACATGTGGCTGTAATTAGAATGTCTTAATCTTCATGTAAAATCAATGAAAACCTCAAATAAAATGTGAATTTGCCCAGGCCAGCATTTGTGTCCTCTTTGGACTTCCATGGCAGCAGGTGAGTCTAATGACTTCCATGGCAGCAAGTGAGTCTAATGATCTCATCTGGTTACAGTAGATTACAGTAGAACTACTAAACTCACAATCTACACACAGTCTGTTGCATTGCCGTCAACTAAAACAAATTATCTGCCGTCATGATGTAGTTGTTTTAATGGATGTTTTGTTAGATTAGAACTAATAAAGTGATATTGTTTTACCTGAAAGAATTTTGCCCATGGCTTTCCTATGTAGTAATGTCCATGTTGACCCCTCAGCCTCCTCTTCTTCCTGTTTTATCTGTGGAGGTTGTGGTTCCTCCTGGACCAGACTGGAGCTCCTCTCCTCTTTACACACTGAGATGTAGGAGAGAAGAGTTAACATCAGCATAGCATCTCAATGTGTGAGATTTATATGTTTTGGTCTGTATCTTTATATTGTGTCCATTTTGTATGACAAGGGTCCTAACTCCTAAAAGGAGCAAAACGTCTATAAGAGGGTCTCTCTCTCTCTCTCTCTCTCTCTCTCAGTGTGTGTGTGTGTGTGTGTGTGTGTGTGTGTGTGTGTGTGTGTGTGTGTGTGTGTGTGTGTGTGTGTGTGTGTGTCTAACAAATCATCTCACACTACAGTTTCTCCTACAAAGTAGAACATGTATGAAATGAGGCCATTGATATTGATGCCGTAAAAGTCACTGGAATAATTTTGAACGAATAATCCACTACTTCAGTTCAAACATTGTATGTCAAGTTCAGCAGCACAAATATAGGAGTGCAGATGTCATCAAACTTTTAATGACTGCATGAATTAAAAGCCAACAACATAACATAGCAGAGCATAACCCATGGTAGGATCAACCACTAGGGCTTTATGCAGTAATCTGGGGCCAGGATTTAACATGCAGTGTCCTGTCTGTCTGTCTCTGTGAGTGTGTGCATCAGAGTTTGTTAGTGTCATGTACATGTATGTTATTGATTCTGAATATTTATAACCGTTGAGAGAAAAACTCATGAATTGTCTCGGCTTAGCTCCGACAACAAACACACACACACACACACACACACACACACACACACACACACACACACACACACACACACACAGTGTTTAATGTAACCATGTTTAGAGAGGAGGCGGGTCTTAACTCAATCCTGGTGGGTTTGGGAATCACGCGTTTACCAACCTGCAGTGTAAGGACGGATGTCCATATCAAAATCAATGTCCAGCAGTTTGTTTTGTGTCTCCATCTCTCTCTGGAAGAGGTTGCACATGAACTCTGCAGCCGCACGTAGGCGCTCCAACACAAACACTCTGACATTAAGCTTCACACTACAAACATCAACACCATGCTGTTGTTTCTCCAAAACACACAATATCTCCTCTCCCACCGACGTCATGTGTTCATTTATCTTCAGCCGTACAGACTCCATTTGACCTTCTTTATGAGACATTTTAACATCCCCAATGTATTCATAATGTGTAAAGCTCTCTGTTCCTACTGTAATATACGTATATAATGTTTAAAGGCACAAAGAACTATTCCACCATTACGCCATACGCATTACGCTCAACGGCTACTGAAGATACACAACACGCATTTACTTCCGGGTCAACGTGTTTCAGGGTTCAAGCGTGCGCAGCAAAGGATCCAGGCTATGTTGCCGCCTGGTGGAGGAGTTGCGTAACTGTTACAATACTTAGATTAAAGTCCCAGTGGTTCCCAAACCTTTTTTAGCTCAAGATTAGTTTACACTTTTTTGTAGTAAAAGAAAATGGAGAGCCCAGCAGCTGGCATCAATTTATGATGAGAGACACAGAAGTCAGTGTAAAAATCTGAAGTGTTTGACACTGGAGAATGAAAATTAAGAGAAATGAAAACTAAAAGATTGGTGTGGGGAAAACCAAGCTGACTGGTTTGTAGTTTTATTTATTATTATTATTATTTTTGGGTGGTTTGGATTATGGCATTACTTTTGCTTGCTTACCGGTATGTTTGTTTGTTGATAATGTTAGACCACATTTAACTGTCATGATTGTTGTGTCATGGTGATTGTAAAATATATACCAATAACATATTTTTTGTAAGAGTTTTTAAGTAGTTAAAAAAGGAAAAGAAAAACGTATTTCCTATTATTACACACTCCATGAAGCCCTACATTTGTGGAGATTTTGTTTGCACATTCAATAATTGAGACAACTAGAAGCTTGTCTAGTCGGCGACCTGGCCAACTCGGGAACGATGTAAATAGGGAATGAATGCCCCGCCCTTTAATGCAAACCCCATTATACCTGTTGTCATAGGACCCGTTTTGACCATCTGTTTGCCTGTGTCCATTTATGCCCATATATGGAGATATCTGTTATCTGTCTGTCTGTCTGTCAGCGTCCATTTTATGTCCATATATGGAAATCACTGCAGATATAGTTCTGGGTCCATTTTATGCCCATATATGGAGATATCTGTCTATTTGCGTCCATTTCATGCCCATATATGGAGATCTCTGTATCTGTATGTCTGTGCATCTGTTTGCCTTTGTCCATTTATGCCCATATATGGAGATATCTGTTATCTGTCTGTCTGTCTGTCAGCGTCCATTTTATGTCCATATATGGAGATCACTGCAGATATAGTTCTGGGTCCATTTTATGCCCATATATGGAGATATCTGTCTATTTGAGTCCATTTCATGCCCATATATGGAGATCTCTGTATCTGTCTGTCTGTGACCCTTTATGCCCGTATATGGAGATCTTTGTGATTCTGCGTAAATTTTATGCCCATATATGCCATTTGCGTCCATTTTATGCCCATTTATGGAGATCTCTGTATCCGTCTGTCTGTGTCCCTTTATGCCCGTATATGGAGATCTTTGTGATTCTGCGTCCATTTTATGCCCATATATGCTATATATGGAGATATTCAGAGATTTTTATGAGTGATGTCACAATGAGTCAGCGCTTGCGCCGATTACCTCCGGAACAGCCTGATGTCAACAATCAGCTCCGCATAAGGATATTCCGAACGTTTCGGGCCGGTTTCGGAAAACCGCACGTCGGGTCGGGTCGAGGCCCGGCACTGCACTCCGTGCCGCGGCGGGGAACGCGCGTGCCGAATCTGAAGCCGGTGGGACGAACGGTTCTCGAGATACGCGGATTACAGACACACAGACAGACACACACACACGCAGAGACTTCTCGCATTTATAGATAGATAATTTAATGACCAGTTCACCAGTCAGTAGGACATTGAGTCTCCTACCGAAGACTCTGCCAGTCATCAAATTACTGTCTCAGGAATGTAAACACAATAATATCTATGAATTCAAGGCTTCATGCAGTGTGTAATTGATAGAACATTGGTATTCTTAATGCCTGGGATGTTCAATGTGTATTTGTTAAATGACCGGATTGTGTAAAAGTGATTAGTGATAAATGCCTTGTCGGACTCAGTTATTTAGTCAAATACACCAACAAAAGAAGAAATAAGTTGCATTTTTTAATGTTGGGCAGAAGGATTCTGATATATTTCCAGGTAACTTGACATAGATAGATAGATACTCCATCAAGCCCAAAGGAATTAATCACATATAACTGCTCCTGTTGCCATACACTGATGCATTTTATTTCATTTCACATGTGAAAGAACTACAATAGATGCACAACAACAGTGACAACACACAGTATCACTTCTAACACTTCTAGGCTGCTTAACAGCACCGCTTGAAGGTTGGTCACCCAGGTTTCTGAACTGTCCACAGCCCTCCTCTGAGACACAGAGTGAGTGGACAGAAATGGTGCTATCTTATAATGTTGAGCAATAGTGAGGACCAATTATATGAAGATAGGTTGAAAAATTAAAAAATTTAACCCCTTAACAGAGCATCATTAATGCTTAGTTGTACAATGGTGGCATACAAAAATGCATCACGGTGCGTTGTGAGTTTTTAGATCTGCTACTCTCAATATCCTAGTTTTACCTTTTTAAAATAATCGTTCATTAATCACAAATAACAGAGGCAACATGTGATGCTCATTTGAAGTCACAAGGTCCAGTCCTTGATCATACATGTGTCTGACTCTGATATATTATTTATTAACCTTAAAAAAAGAAAAGAAAAAAAAAAATAGTAACAAACGTTTCCGTTTAACAACATCTCTGCATATGAATCTACGTGTATTTGGACAAAAGTGCAGCTAACGGCAGCTAAAGGTTTTTCCCCTTTGTATGGGTCCTCAAGTGTTCTTTTAGACGATGGTTTTGAGTAAAGCTTTTGTTACAAACGATACAGGTAAAGGGCTTTTCCCCTGTATGACTCCTCATATGTGCTTTTAGATTACTGCCTTGACTGAAGCTTACCTTACAAACTGTACAAGCAAATGGCTTTTCCCCTGTATGAGTCCTCATGTGGTTTGTTAGATTAGTCACTATACTAAAGCCTCTGTTACACACTGTACAAGTAAATGGCTTTTCACCTGTATGAATCCTCATGTGTCTTTTTAGTTGTGACTTGTGAATAAAGCCGTGGCCACACACAGTACAGATAAAGGGCTTTTCCCCTGTATGAATCATCATGTGTGTTTTTAGGTGACCCGTTTGACTGAAACCTTTGCCACAAACTGAACAAGTAAATGGCTTTTCCCCTGTATGAGTACTCATGTGTTGTTTTAGATGTCCCTTGGTAATACAGCCGTGTCCACAAAGAGTACAGCTAAAAGGCTTTACCCCTGTATGAGTGCTCATGTGTCTTTTTAAGTCACCTGTTAGACCAAATCCTCTGTTACAAACTGTACAAGTAAATGGCTTTTCCCCTGTATGAGTCCTCATGTGTTGATTTAGATGTGCCTTGCGAATACAGCCGTGGCCACAAAGAGTACAACTAAAGGGCTTTTCCCTTGTATGAGACCTCATGTGTATTTTTAGGTCACGCGTTCGACTGAAACCTTTGCCACAAACCGAACAAGTTAACACTCTTTTCCCTTTATGAGTCCTCATGTGCGTCTTCAGCCTATCCTTATCATTAAACAGCTTGTCACAGACTGTACAACTACAACTTTTCTTCCCTGTGTGACTCTTTAAGGAGTGAGTTTCTTTGGACGATTTCAGGTCCCGGAACATCTTGTTGCTTGAAGTCAATCTCTGTCCTTCCACATGCTTTGTCTTGTGCGACTTCAGTGTGTTTAAAGGTGACTGATCTACACTGGGCTCCCACTCATCACTGTCTTCTGTGATGTCAGATTCAGAACAGTGTGAAGAGAGGAGCTGGTCATCACTAGTTGGTTGTGATGTTCCACAGTCCTCTACATCAGCTGGTGTTATCATGTGTTCAGTTGAGGTGCTGGCTACAGGCTCTGTGTCTCTGTTTTTACCATCATCACCTTCACTTTTCACTGCTAGTAATGTCAGCATTGGCCTATCAACCTCTTCTGGTCTTTGAAGTAGCTCCTCTTTAATGTGTGGAGGCTCTGGTTCCTCCTGGACCAGACCGGGGCTCCTCTCCTCTTCAGGGGAAACCTCCACTTTACACACAGGGAGGTGCAAGGCGTCTAGGAAAAATATACAATGAGAAACCGGTAAAGGTTTGAACCTTACATTTTGTTCATGCATGTTGTGCCATTTAATGAAAAGCTAGTGCACACACATCATCTTCAGTGCCCAGGGAGAAGTTCACAACAAAGGAAAATAAAGATCTGACCGATCGAAACATTGAGGAAACGGATACAAAAATAATAATAATAATAATAATAAAGAAATAGACTGACATGAATCATAATCCCATTCATGGTACATTCTGATAGATCCAGGGGTCCACACATCGATGTAATCAGGCATGTAAACAGCCCAGAGGTGAAAAAGGTGACCTAACTTTAAACGCGGAGGGAGTGTGTGCTTACAATATTTTAAATAAAACACTACATACCTATCCTGTACAACTTTACTACAGGTTGCATCCTTTCATCAAACAGTCCACGTCCCTCGTCCATCTCTGGCTGTTCCTCTGACAATGTAGAGGGCGCCATCTCTCTAGATACTGAAGACCACTCCCTGTGCTCTGTGGAATATAAAGGTAGAAACAACTTAGTAATACATGTACATACAGTGCATGCTTCCTAAAATGTCAAAGTGACAAATTCTAGGAAAATAGAGTTTGACAACAGTTAAGAGTTTTCACTGTTGCTACATTTAAAATAACAATTTTGAACCCGAAGTCATATTGTATGTTGTGCTGATTGTTCAGACATCATAGCCTGCTTCCAGACCATAGACCCCGCCCACTCTCAGAGTGGACTCTTTCTCTGGTCTGGAGCTGAGTTTTTATTTTCGGCTGCTCCAATGAGCGCGGGGGGTGGGGGTTGGTCTAACGAATATCCAATCCGCGCAGCAGTTGAAACGATTCAAACGAAGTTCACACACACAGGCAGGCTGAGGAAGGCACACACACACACAAACACACACACACACACACACACACACACACACACACACACACACACACACACACACACACACACACACACGCACTTATTTCACCAAGCTGTTAATGTTGATTACATGTTTCTGGTCGCAGTTCTGTGTGGAAGCAGTCACTGGCACAGACAGAGACACACACACAATCACACACACACACACACACACACACACACTCCGCGACCGTGCGTCGCGTCCACCGTGCGTCTCGATCACCGTGCGTCGCGATCACTCGCGCGCGTGCACGCTCGCAAAAAAGTCCCTCCCCCGTAAATCGCTCAGAATAGGGCACAGTTTCAGACTAAAGCGTGAGCTGAGTCTGAAATCAGGCTACAGACATCATGAGTCTGGTACTTCTATATGAAAGTGTTTTTTTTTTCCTTCTGAGGGGCGTATTAAAATAAATTCTCTGGACACAATTGGTTAGACCAAACAAATACTGGGCCCTGATTGGTAACCCAACTCTTCTGGCAGAGGAAATGCATTCTCAACTGAGCGCCAAATCCGCCAAGGGCAAAAACATAATAATTGAATTGGATTTGTTTGATTCCAGGGCCAGGCTAGGCCGTTACATAGATATGTTGGCTGTACATGTACATACATGCTTCCTAAAATGTCAAAGTGACAAATTATAGGGAAGTGTGTGTTTGACGTTTTGTCGGTGGAATTTCTGAAGAATACTGAGTTTTCACTGTTGCTACACTTAAAATAACAAACGTGAACCCATAGTCATATTGTATAATGTGCTGATTGTTCACTTATCTTATATCACCGCGTTGATACAAGTCTGGTACTTCTGTAACGGGTTGAAGAAAGACATTTCCTGCTAATATGTTTATAGTCTGTAAATAGTTTTCTCATGCAATGAGTGGTCACGTAGCGCCCTCTACTGGTAGGAGGCTGCTCTCCATTCCGACAATGACTTCTTATTGTCGGAGTGGCAACACTTCCATAGAGGTTAGGGTTAAGGTTAGGTATAGGGTTAGTGTCGGAATGGAGACATGTCGGAATGGAGACATGTAGTCCTTGGCTCACATCAGCAGTCTACTAGCTCTCTGCTGACGATGAGAAACCCAGTGGAGGAATCTAACCACATGTTGTGTGTGTGTTTTGTGATCACTCACTGCAGCTATATAAAGAACCCATCATCCAAAGCAGTGCCTCCGTGTGTCATTGGCGGGACGGGTACACAACTGTTACACTTCTATAGACCAACTTCCAGAGCGACACCCTGGAGGTTGCCACGCGCCATTTCTGTGATGTAAACAGTAGTGTAAAGTAACGTGTAGCCTACCTTTACTTCAGTACTGTACTTAAGTACAATTTTGAGTATTTGTACTTTACATTTTCAACAATTTTACTTCTACTCCACCACTGGCTGCTGTTTTCAATGCAGTTGCACCGCAGTCTGCATCTACAGGGAAGCGCACAGGAAAACTGTCAATATGGAAGTTTTCTGATGCATTGTAAGCTTGTAGATAAGCCATTTCCGCTATTCCCCCCCACAATTATTAAAGGTTCTACACCATGCATTTAAAAATTATTTATATAATTTATTGCGACCGTCAGGTCGCACTTACTATCAAAACCTCCAACGGCTGTCTGTCCGTCCGTCTGTCCGTCACACATCACACGTCACACTTTTGCCCTGCTCATATCTCCGCAACCGTTGCCCCGATCCATGCCAATTTTTGCACACACACTCCTTGCCTGCCAAACCACAACCTCCACCCATCAATCCTCAAATGGCCCTCTTCTAGCGCCACCATGAGGCCGATTCTTGCAAAACACATTTTTGGACACTGCTCCTACAATTTTTGCCCTAAAATCCTGCAAATCGGTACACAGTATGTCTACACTCATCTCATCAACATGGATCTGTCCCATATATGTCCCATATAGTGCCACCTTCAGGCTGATTTTTTAAACCACATTTTTGGACACTTCTTCTACAGATTTGGCCCTAAAATCACGCCAATCGCTACACAGTATGTCTACACTCATGTCATCAACATGGATCTGTCCCATATAGCGCCACCGTCAGGCCGATTTTGTCAAACACATTTTTGGACACTGCTCCTACACATTTTGGCCTAAAATCACGCTGCGACCTGACGGTCGCTTATCTCCCGATTAGGGAGTCTTACTGGTATAATAAGGTTTAAGGCTAAATTACCACTCCTGAATACAGAGCCCCTGTCATTTCTGCCTGGCCTTCTAATCTGCCCTGTGCAGTTTGTGATTATGAAGCCTAAATGGCAAACAAATTAAGTTAGTATTCATACAGTATGTTCCAGTCTTCAATGGCAAAAACACAATGAAATCGTCAATTGGAATTATGTGTGTGACAGTTCATGATCGTGAAAGATCTATCTGCATGCAGTCTGTTGCATTATCTTTATTTCTAGCAGTTGACATTGTAATGTGAACGTGGCCACATTGGATTAGAACTAATAAAGTGATATTGTTTTACCTAACAGAGTGTTGCACCTGGTCTTCCCATGTAGTAATGGCCATGTTGACACCTCAGCCTCCTCTTCCTGTTCCTGTTTAATGTGTGGAGGTTGTGGTTCCTCCTGGACCAGACTGGAGCTCCTCTCCTCATGTTGTGGAGGTTGTGGTTCTTTACACACTGAGGAGGAGAGAAGAGTTAGCATCAGCACAGCCATAGATGCTGAGTGGTCCGTGTCCTGCGTATCTGACGTATCTTATTGTCATTTGAAGGAATTGACGTTGATTAAGTAGAAGTCCTGTATAAAATACTTAAAGGGGAAGACCACCCATTTTCAATATTGAACAATGTCATTAGTATACCTTAGAGGAGTGTGGAAATAAAAAAAAGTTCCCCCTCTTCTGTGTTGCCTAGAACTGGAGGATTGATTTTGGGGTTTGTATTGCAAATCACAATGTGATGACATCACACGGTTGTACAATACAAACCCCAAAATCAAATGGAAAATGGGTGGTATCAAAAAGTACAAAAATGTATATAGGCTACAGCTGAAGTGGTTAATGTATGTTTTGTATAAATCAAAATTGACAAAGTAACTAATAACCCAGGACTCATTACACCTACTGTAGCAACATCACTGACAGCATCTCAAAGTGTGAGATTTATTCTCCTATTTATTGTTGCTTTGTCCGTATTTTTATATTGTGTCAGTTTTGTATGACAAGAGTCATAGGGTCTGTCTGTCCGTGTGGCTCACAAGTCTCACTATTGATAATGATGCCGTAAAATTCACTGATATCATTTTGAATAAATCATTTTGAACGTCCAGTTTAAACATTGTATGTCATGTGCAGCAGCAAAAATATAGGAGTGTACATTTGATATTGATTCGGAATATTTAAAACTGTTGAAAGCAAAACTCATGAGAATCGTCTCTGCTTAGCTCCGACAACACGCACGCACGCACGCACACACACACACACACACACACACACACACACACACACACACACACACACACACACACACACACACACACACACACACACACACACACACACACACACACACACACAGCATGTGTTGGCCATAATGTAACCATGTGTTTACCAACCTGCAGTGTAAGGATGGATGTCCATATCAAAATCAATGTTTGGCAGTTTGTTTTGGGTCTCCAGCTCTCTCTGGAAGAGGTTGCACAAGAACTCTGTAGCCGCACTGAGGTGCTCCAACACGAACACTCTGACATTAAGCTTCACACTACAAACATCAGCACCATGCTGCTGTTTCTCCAAAACACACAATATCTCCTCTCCCACCAACATCATGTGTTCATTTATCGACAGCCATACAGACTCCATTTGACTCATTTTACCTCCCTTATGTGACATGTTCACCAACTGTTATATAACTTTTTACTGTGTAAAGCTCTCTGTTCCTATTGTAATATACTTGATGTGTAAAGATCGGCTACTGAAAACAAACAACACGCGTGGAGTTTGAGTTCCTTGAATGCTGTTCCCCTGGAGAGGTTGTGCACTGTCTCAGCTCTGGAGAGAGAGAGAGAGAGAGAGAGAGAGAGAGAGAGAGAGAGAGAGAGAGAGAGAGAGAGAGAGAGAGAGAGCGCAAAACAATTATTAACAATAGCATTGGTACAGTGATTGACAGTTTACAATGGAAAGGAAATGGTTCCTCTTGGTCATGTTGAAACAAGTGTTTGTTGTTATATAATTCATTTCTGACCCATATTGGTTACCCATACAATGGAGTAGCAGCATTGTATGAATCAAGTACAAAGGAACCCCAACTTAAACAAGCTTTCTTGTGGTCTTTATCCTTAAATTGTGTTGACCTTGTCACAGTGAATTGTACTGTCCTGTACATTCTGCTATGCAAATGTCTTAGTATTAAAGTATTAAATCAATCAAACAATGAAAGCAGTCCAATATCAATATTAGTCTACACTATTTACTGTATATCTCACGGCAGACATCCGTCATCCCCAGATTCCCCACAGATACAAACATACACTCTTCTTTAAACTATATTTCTCAGTAGAAAGAAAACCTGAGTGAGTATAATTATAATATATCTCAGTTATGTTCCCCCCTGTCTCGTTGTGCTGCTGCTCAGAAAGCTCTCCCCTTGAAGACGTTGGCCAGACCGTCAAGCCTTTATAGTGACACCTATTTTCTTTTCTCGCACCATGCCAATATATGGTAAGAATCAGACTAATCGATTCAGTCAATTAGGCCTATATCAAATCTATTTGTTTTTCTTTTTTGGGGGGTGGGGAGGGGGAATTGGGCCGTATGACTAACAGTGGGTGCTGATAGCAACGTGCAATCGTAATGCGTGACCTATTGATTCTGAGAAAAAGGCCTCCCCCATTAAAGAACAGGCCCCAAAATAGGCAGTTTACAAGCTCGCAACGTGGTGCAAAGCGCACATTGTGTGCTTGTAGTGATGTGTCGTTCATCAGTGATTCGTTCATAAGAACCGAATCTTTAGCAAGACTCGTGAATGATTCGTTCAAATCCTTAAAATGTGAATTGATTTGTTCACTGAAATGAACAGGATTTCCCATCATTATGTGCTTGTAGATCTGCTATTTTCACTAGTTTGGGTCCCGAGCTCTCTCTTTCGGGCCTCAACCTGAGAACTGAAAAGTTTGGCAACCACTGCTGGGCAAGACCACACTCTCACATCGCTGCGTTCACACTGGGAGCTACTGTTTTAGGGAATTTTATATCCATAAGCTTTGATAACCTTTGACCTCTCTTGGTTAAATACTTTTTAACTGACAGAGGTATTTCCCCTGTCACCCGTGGTCAGTGGCTGGGCCAGTTGAGCCATGCAACTATATTAGGCAGTTTAAGCAGCCCGTTTCTACAATCGCGACACGAGGCGGGACTAAGGCTGCTATGACATAATCGCCGCAGCAGTCAAAATCGTTAAGCAAACAGCCTTCTGCAACGGGGTCCCACCCCTGTTACTGAACTCTTTGGTTCCCATGCAGCAGACGTTTTAGCCACAACGTGGAAAGGAAGCTTTTGGCGTTGTAGAGACGGCTGTGATGGCAGGCAGGTTTAGGCCTATAGGCTAGGGTGACCAGACGTCCCGTTTTACCCGGGACAGTCCCGTTTTCAAGCTGTGTGTCCCAGTGTCCCGACAAATATCTCTAAAACACTAATATGTCCCGGTTTTCAACATTCACTGCAAAATTGTCCCGGTTTTCGCCAGCAATAAAATAATAGTAGCTGTTTTTAGTGGTTGCATAGACATTTATCATGTTCTTTTCACGAAAAAATGCTCACCTAACCAATCAGAAAACATGAACAAATTCATTACGTGTCTGAATTCAACACTGAGGCTTTTTGTCAATCACTCACTGCCTGCATGCAACCCTGCGGTGCATGTGTGCGCGTGCACAAACGTTAGAGAATGGGCACGCGTGTGCACGCTAACGTGCGCATTGCTTTGAGGGTCCCGGTTTTAGGCAACAGTGGTTTGCGTCCCGGTTTGAGCGGCTGAAAATATGGTCACCCTACTATAGGCTATATCGAGCGCTGGTCATTTCCGGTTACCGTTGTCATCTGCCATAGCCGTCATTTGCTTAAAGTCACTATTATTAAGACCAGACCACTGTAGCAGGATGATACAATCTTGCAGATAGATACTGACCAGTGGATAAGAAAGGTCAGAACAGATGTCACCAACTGACCTAATTCTGTACCTGATGATCACCACTACTTAACATATGCATCCCTAATAAGAACTACAAGATGCTGAAGGAGGAGATCACATTCTACTGACCCACCAACATCTAGCAACTTGACCAGCGAATCGACAGGTTATAAAAAGTCAGCTATAAGGACTCAAGGAGCCACGGAGAAAGGGGTCGGGAGCCTGATCCAGCTGAAGACGTGATTGGAGAAGAATAAAGACTGCAAGCTTAGATATACCTTAACCTCAGTAAAGCGGTGCCAAAACCTAACCCTACCCTATTCCTAATCTTAACCCCAGAAAGATATGCGTAATCTAGCCATAAATTATAACTACCAGGAGATATCGCTAATATTCGGACGTTGTGTCTACAAAACGTCCGAATATTAGCACCCTCTGCTGGAAGTTATAATTTATGGCTATGCGTATTCCTAAAGTTATTAACTAACCTTATTCCCAGTAAAACACATCTAAAAATCTTGGTGAGTCTCTTTCCGGCGACTCTACCGGTTACCTATTACACAAACAAACATCAACAACGCGCTGTTTTTACAAAACACAATATCTCCTGTCCTCATCCATTGATGTCATGTGTTTGTGTTCATATTGAGTGAATCATTTTACCTCCTTTGTGAGACTTTCTATCCAAGCTCTCACTCCGTGCCCAAACTGATCGAGGCTCGGGCTCCTGATCCACGACGACGCTTGTCGGCCACTGAAAACCAGCTTTACTGAAACTAAACCATCCTGATCCTTAAGTATATTCTTCTATAAATCTTCTATCTATGACGATCTTCTACTAAAAAGCTATGGTCTGTCATCAGCGGAGCTGAAAATAAACAACACGCACGGCACGCATTAACTTCCGGGTCAACAACACAAGTATGAGCGGCGAAGGATCTTGGCACGGTTGCCTTTCGCCGCCTGATGGACGAGGCGTGTAATACAACCTTTTATATATACTCTATGAATACAACTGAATAGAGAATGGATGGATGGTATTCTATAAAGATACACTGCGCTTCACTTTGTTTTGAATAACATAAATCTTGGGCAGAAAGCCCCCGAACATTACTTTGAGTCTTTTTTTTTTTTACTCAGAAAAACGTCAGTTTGCTTAGAAAAAGGTACAGTTTCATGACAGTAAATTTCACTGGTACACTCGAACAGCCCTAATATTGGATTATTTAGATGTTGTGAAAATAGCTGCCTGAACTACAAGCTTGCAACATGGTGCGAAATGACGCATTGCGTGCTTGTAGATCTGCTATTTTCACCAGTTTGGGTCCCGGGCAAAAGTCTAATCTCTCTTTTGGGTCAGCTAAAAAAAAAGGGGGGAAAAAAAGTTTGGGAACCAGTGGGACTCTAAAGGCCCATTCCCAATGTTTCGCACTTCCTCCACCAGGGAGCGACATAGCCTTGATCCTTTGCTGCGCACGCTTGAACCCTGCTTGAAACACGTTGACCCAGAAGTAAGTGTGTCGTTTCTGTCCAGCGCATGCCCTATGAGCGCATGGTCCAGCGTTGTTAACCGGTGGAATTGTTGCTCGTTGTACCTTTAAACATAGGTATATTACAGTAGAAACAGGGCGCTTGGTAAAAAAAATGGCCACAAAACAAACTGCTGGACAGTGATTTTGACATGGACATCCATCCTTACACTGCAGGTTGGTAAACACACCCGGTTACATTACGTTCAACACGAGCTGTGTGTGTGTGTGTGTGTGTGTGTGTGTGTGTGTGTGTGTGTGTGTGTGTGTGTGTGTGTGTGTGTGTGTGTGTGTGTGTGTGTGTGTGTGTGTGTGTGTGTGTGTGTGTGTGTGCGCGCGTGTGCGTGTGCGTGTGTGTGTGTGTGTGTGTGTGTGTGTTTGTTTGTTTGGCAGCGCCTACCTACAGACTGGTTAAAGCCAATAAGGGTTTAAACGGTAACCGGAAAACTCGCCCTAAAACAAACTCGACCCAAACTCGTTTCCCAACGGGTCTGTGGATGGATGTGGATGCAGAATAGACTAAAATCAAATATTATTAATATTTTGTTCCACGGATGGACAGATATTTTATCATGAACATTAGTGAGGACCTATTCTATGAAGATAGGTTGAAAACACTACATTAGTTGACAACAATGCAACAGACTCCGTGCAGATTGTGTGTTTAGTAGTTCTACTGTAACCAAATGAGATCATTAAACTCACCTGCTGCCAAGGAGGTCCAAAGAGAACACAAATGTTGGCCTGGGAACATTCACGTTTTAGTTGAGGTTCTTATTGATTTTGCATGAAGAATACGTTATTTTAATAACAGCTACTCAGTATTTGTGGCTCATACCAGGACGTGAGATTCAGCGTACATTAGGTTTAGCCAAAATCTAACGAAGAATCAGACTCTGTTGGTGGAACCTGAATATTTGTGAATAATACGTATACAATCTGTGCGTACCCAAGCTTAGTGAATCAGGCCCGAAATACAGTATGACTGTGGGAACTTCACACTTGTTAATTTGTGTTAAAGTGTAGCAACAGAGAAACATTCAGCAGAAATTCCACCGAACAGAAGTCAAACACTTACTTTCCTATAATTTGTCACTTTGACATTTTAGGAAGCAACTATGTACATGTATTACTAAGTTGTTTCTCCCTTTTAATTTCACAGAGCACAGGGAGAGGTCTTCAGTATCTAGAGAGATGACCTCCACAAGATGTTCAATGTTGTCAGAGGAACAGCCAGAGATGGACGAGGGATGTGGACTGTTTGATGCAAGAATGCAACCTGTAGTAAAGTTGTACAGGATGGGTATGTAGTGTATGTAGAGCTTTCTGGGACTTTTCGTCTTGACTGGCCTGGTTAGGAAACCAGATCTGGCTTTGTACTGGTCACAGTAAACTGTTCACGAAACACCGTACTTTGGGAGTGTAATGCCTCGCAACATATTCCAAAATGTCTTTAGTTTTTTCCACTTTTCCAATGAATTATTGGACACAGGGGTGGATAGATTGTACATGGCCTGTTGTAGATCATATTGTGAATCGATTCCAGCATCTGTTTCAGCCATCACAGCATATAGATGAAGGTACGTTAATGCGCGTGGTCGCCTTGGTTTCAAAGTTTATAATCTGATAAACTGTAAAGTATGGAATGAAATCTTACATCTTGTCCGAATATTAACGTGACCTGCATGCTACATTATCCCATACTGCTACAAATTATTTGTGGATGACTATTATAATTACTGTATGTAACTCTGTGTCGAGAGCTATTGGCAATAAACACCCATTCTTGTGGTACGATCAGGGGGAACCCTGATCTAAGTGTGGAAAGCCTCAAGGGGGACCCTTGTTGTGGGGGATAGAATAGTTTGACACAGTGACAATGTGGTGGTCCTTGTGTGGCGATACACAACTCTTGTTGGAATGGTAACTACCAGTTAGACTCCCTAAATCGGGAGATAAGCGTCTGTCAGGTCGCATACACAAACTTTGGAAGGCAATGGTAGGCAATAAGGAGGGAAAATGGGAAATCGGACAGATCCATGTTGATGACATGACTGTAGAGATACTGTGTACCGCTTTGCGTGATTTTAGGGCAAAGTCTGTCGGAGCAGTGTCCAAAAATGTGTCTTGCAAGAATCGGCCTCATGGTGGCGCTAAAAGAGGGCCATGTGAGAAATGAGGGGCTGTGGTGTGTCAGCCAAGGAGTGTGTGTGCAAAGTTTGGCATGGATCGGGGCAACGGTGGCGGAGATAAAAGTAGGGGGAAAGTGTGACGTGACTGACGGACGGACGGACAGCTGGTGGAGGTTTTGATAGTAACTGCAACCTAACGGTTGCAACTAAGGGTGTGTATCTGTCCCTTCCAAGATGATACGATACGTATCCGATACATGGGCTACGTTTCGATTCAGAGATGATAAATCTTACATACAGAACGATTTGATTAACGATTTGATTAAGAAGCTAGATCTATAAAGTAGCGATGCTGAACTTCAAATAATAGATATCTCATAAAAGACTAAGGGATAAGAAACAAATTATAAAGAAATATGGATGACAAATCATTTTAGTATCATGTCATTGTTGTGTTCATTCTAAATGAACAGACATGTAGATACTAGATTCCAAAAATACTTAATGTATACTACAAAGCCTACTGACATAGTTTGGAAGTCTGTCTCACACCTATTTCTAAGAGCTTCACTTTAGTTGGTCCGGTGGAGAAATATGAAAAGAACACACAAAGGCTTGGCCCTTCAGGCTACAGTACAGTGCAATTCTTGTACTTTGCAAAGCTGCATCCTCACCACCAATGCCACAGATCAGATCACCAAATAAAACTAGAAAAGGAGCCTGCTGTCATATTCAGAAAGAGGTCCACTTTCTAACACCGCAATGTTAAAGTAACAACAGCAGTATAGTAAGTGCAACATTTGAAGTTTGGCACACAACAGTTTACTTGTTATCTTTGGCTCTAATGGCTCTAGTGCAGTAGTTCTCAAACATCTTTTTCAATTTCAAGGACCCCTAGTTTGACATGCATCAGGCTTTGGACCCATTAGGGTGTGTGGAGTAGAGCTCTGTGCACCGTGATCGAATATAATTCCAACCGCCAGGTCGCAGTTCATATCAAAACCTCGACCAGCTGTCCGTCAGTCTGTCTGTCACATGTCACACTTTTGCTGGGTGTCTGGCCCTGTTACAGATGTTGTCCAAAAATCATGCAGATCGGTACACAGTATCTCTATAGCCATTAAACGAAACAGGTATTTCTTACAATGATGCTCCTACATACTATCATGTATGCACCAGTTAAAAGTTACTTTCCATCCCTCATATACTGTGTGCACAGTGCACACCCCATAACCCACACACTGCACATCATTTTAGAGCTCATATCTTTGAACTGGTAAGGGCTAGTAAATATACATTCATTAAAACTCTGAACTCTGACTGGGGAGGGAGTCTGGACTCTGGAAGAGAGGTGGATTATTGCTCTAATGATCGTTTTAACAACGTCCTGCCAATCAAAATGATGGCGTGTTGATGTGGCACACTGACTATCTAGCAAGTAAAAACATGGCACTTTATTTCAAAAAGGTTGCTGACCCCATTCTATATAAAAAATCACTAACAATTCCTTTGAAGTCCTTATTCATGTCACAGCTAAGTCCTTATTCTATTCCTTCATTCCAGACCTGTGTATGGAGTCCAGTCTGCAGGCCAAGATGAGTTCTCCAGCCAGGACTGTTTCTATTAAACAAGAACCTGAAGACCACATTAAACAGGAACCTGAAGACCACCTTGAACAGGAACCTGAAGACCACCTTAAACAGGAACCTGAAGACCACATTAAACAGGAACCTGAAGACCACCTTGAACAGGAACCTGAAGACCACCTTAAACAGGAACCTGAAGACTACCTTAAACAGGAACCTGAAGACCACCTTAAACAGGAACCTGAAGACCACATTAAACAGGAACCTGAAGACCACATTAAACAGGAACCTGAAGACCACATTAAACAGGAACCTGAAGACCACCTTAAACAGGAACCTGAAGACCACCTTAAACAGGAACCTGAAGACCACATTAAACAGGAACCTGAAGACCACCTTAAACAGGAACCTGAAGACAGCCTTAAACAGGAACCTGAAGACCACATTAAACAGGAACCTGAAGACCACATTGATCTCAGTAAGTTTCAAGCTCTTTACGATTTACTATTTAAAGTGATAGTTCACCTATTTTTGACATAAAGCTGTGTGAAATACTTGCCATTAAAACATTGGTTAAAATGTATTAATTGATTAACATAGTCCCATGGTCAGAGTTCTGGTCAGTTTCTAATGAATATTAAGTCGTTCCAATGGGGTGGGGGCCATTTGGCGTGGCCCAATCATTGAAAATAGATTAATCCACAAAACTAGCGTCATTTGTATTGTTGGCCTATTTCTACCATATAGAGCGAGGTTTCGTTCTGATCAGCTGCCTGCAAAGCACCTTGTTTTGGGGAAATACGTTGCAGCGGCATAGTGATACTGGACACAAAAAATAGTACCATGTGACAGAGGGGTCAAAGTTGAACGAAAGTTGGTCTATTTTTGTAGAAATAGGTCAACAATACAAATGAAGCTAGTTTTGTGGATTCATCTATTTTTAATGATTGGGCCATGAGCCCCTGCCAAATCACCGGAACTACTTTATATTCATCTAAAACTGACCAGAACTCTGACCACGGGACTCTGGTAATGAATGAATACATTTGTAACCACTATTTTAATGGCAAGTATTTCACGCAGCTTTATTTAAAAAATAGGTGAACTAACACTTTAAACAGAGGAAACACTGCATGAACAAAATGTTAAGTTCAAACCTTTACTGGCCTCTCATCGTATCTTTTTACTAGACCTCCTGCACCTCCCTTTGTGTAAAGAAGAGGTTTCCCCTGAAGAGGACAGGAGCCCCAGTCTGGTCCAGGAGGAACCAGAGCCTCCACACATTAAAGAGGAGCTACTAAGACCAGAAGAGGTTGATAGGCCAATGCTGACATTACTAGCAGTGAAAAGTGAATGTGATGATGGTGAAAACAGAGACACAGAGCCTGTAGCCAGCACCTCAACTGAACACATGAAAACACAAGCTGAGGTAGAGGACTGTGGAACATCACAACCAACTAGTGATGACCAGCTCCTCTCTTCACACTGTTCTGAATCTGACATCACTGAAGACAGTGATGAGTGGGAGCCCAGTGTAGATCAGTCACCTTTAAACATACTGAAGTCACACAAGACACAACATGTGGAAGGACAGAGATTGTCTTCGAGCAACAAAAGGTCCCGGGACCTGAAATCACTGAAAGAAACTCACTCCACGAAGAGTCACACAGGGAAGAAAGGTTTTAGTTGTTCGGTCTGCGGCAAAATGTTTAATTATAAGGCATGGCTGAATAAGCACATGAGGACTCATACAGAGGAAAGGTCATTTATTTGTTCAGTTTGTAACCGAGGATTTGATGTCAAAGGTAGTCTAAAAAGACACATGATTACTCATACAGGGGAAAAACCATTTACTTGTACAGTTTGTAACAAAGGATTTGGTCTAAAAGATACTCTAGAAGCACACATGAAGTCTCATACAGGGGAAAGGACATTCATTTGTTCAGTTTGTAGCAGACCCTTCTATCAAATGTCTGACCTAAATAGACACTTGAGGACTCATACAGGGGAAAAGCCATTCACTTGTAAAGTTTGTGACAGAGGCTTTAGTCACAGCGGCGATCTAAAAAGACACATGCTGTCTCATACAGGGGAAAAGCCATTCACTTGTACAATTTGTAACAAAGGCTTTCGCCACAATTGTGATCTAACAAAACACATGAGAATTCACACAGGGGAAAAGCCATTCACTTGTATAGTTTGTTACAAAGGGTTTTGTCAAAGCACTGATCTAAAAAAACACATGAGGCTTCATACTGGGGAAAAGCCTTTCACTTGTACAGTTTGTGACAAAGGCTTTGCTGTGAAAGCTTCTCTAAAAGCACACGCGGAGACTCATACAGGGAAAAAGCCATTCACTTGTACAGTTTGTAACAAGAACTTTAGTACGAAGAGTAGTCTAAAAATACACATGAGGTCTCATACAGGGGAGAAACCTTTTACTTGTACAGTTTGTAACAGAAGCTTTAGTCAAATAACTGCTCTAAACATACACATGAGGTCTCATACAAGGGGGAAATAACTGTATCTGGTGTTTGTGGCAAACACTTTCATCCAAATACACTTAATATTTATTGTTTTTTTAAGTTTTTACTGAGTCGGTGCTTGGCCTACCTGTTTTCTTAGATTAGCCTACTATTTCTTTCCATTTGATGTATTGATGTTCATGTACTTATGTTTTACCTTGCTTATTGTAAATCGCTTTGGATTGGGGTCGGCAACCCAACAAATGTTGAAAGAGCCATATTGGACCAAAAAAACGAATCTGTCTGGAGCCGCAAACAATGTAAAGCCATATATAAGCGTTATAATGAAGGCAACTCATGCTTTAAGTGTCTATATTAGCTATATTTTCATACATTTCGAAAAAGCTCCAGGGAGCCACTAGGGCGGTGCTAAAGAGCTGCGGGTTGCTGACCCCCCAAGAGCATCTGCCAAATGCTTGAATTGTAAATTCATTAAAACATTAAAAAGGTTGTTAGTTAAACGGGGGGAAATCTTTTTCTTTTTTTCCTTTTTTTTTTTTCAAAGGAGCATTTAAGTTGATATATCACACATGTAGGATCTATGAGTGGGCCTTGTGACTTCAAATCAATATCACATTTTTATTTACTCCTTTAATGCTTTGTTCAATGAGTATTTGTAAAAATGACCAGATTATGTAAAAGTACAAGTGATTAGTGATGAATGACCACGTTGTCACACAGTGGTGGAAAAATAGGCTTACTACAATTGTTTATTTAGTAAAAGTTTGAATTCCACAAAGCAACAATTGGGATGCATTGTGAGCTTCCAGTATGCCAGTAGGCGTGACTTTTTGTGTTATCTTTTTTAGCATTGTTGTATATTTGTAGGTCTACCTCTACTATTTTGCCAAACTATTGATTAAATACTCAACATCAATCTAGCAAGGAACAGAGTTTTGTTTGCTTTGCCTAATTTTATAGTAGAACGCCTCACTCAGACAGACCGTGTGTGTAAGACTCTACGATAAGTACATTTACTCAAGTACTGTTATGTGGTATTTGTTTTTACTTTACAATTTTCAATACTTTTACTTCAACTCCACTATATCTCAGAGAAACATATTGTATTTTGTCTCCATTATAATTATTTTTAAACGTTACTTAGTTACTTGCTACTTGGTAGGTTTAGATTATTATTTAAAAAAGAAAATGTATTAACTTCAGCCCTATATACATTTTGGCCATTTGAAAATAGCAGTCCTAGAAGCTCACAATGCATCGCGATTTCGGCACTGTGGAATTAAAACTTTTACTCAAGTTAAACATTGGAGTACTTTTGCACATGTAGCTTCCATCATTGGATTGCATTACGGAACATTAAATGGGTTTTTCTCATCACAGTGCAACATATCATCGTTGTCGGGTGAAAACCTTGTATGTCCAAAATGTTTGTTTTTCATTTATCATTTAAAAAAAGGATTTAAACTAGTGAAAACAGCCGATCTACAAGCACACAACACCTCGCGGTGCACGGTGTTGTGAGCTTGTAGATCTGCTGTTTTCACTACTTTTGTGCGACGGCCTTGAATGATGAAGCAGGTCTTTGCTTTGCGAAAAACATACAAATTTGAAACTTGGAGATACAAGGTTTCCACCTGACAACGACGATATGATGAAGTATTGTAGTGCAGGTAGTTGCAACAACCACCGATCTAATGCAAAATGAAAACGGGAAAGCCAAATATTCTAAACTTTGTGATTCTGCCAATAATCAACACTTGAGACACACAAACAATGAATCATGTGATGTTCATCCCTTCCCTCTATTCGCTCTCTCTAGGACATAACGTATGTGTATCCAGAAGAACATATTTAATTAATCGAGACGGAACAACATACAATAAATCATAAACACGGGCAGTCATGTCAAACTTTTTAATGACTGTTGGTACGGCATTCCACATTTTGGTGGAATTCACTCTGGTATCGAGAACAACAGTCCAATGAATGAATGAATATAGTAAATGGTTCAGTTCTTGCCCTGATGAAGAACGTAAGGTCGAAACATGTTGGTTTTATAAAACAAACTTTATTTTAACTTTAAGCTCCTCTCCTCCTGACTTCTCAGTGCTTGGATCTCCTCTCCCCTTTCTTAATCGTCATGGTATCTTTAAGGATCACTGAGAAGATAAAAACTTTAGGTTAATATGATCTATTGACCTAATGGTAAAAAAAAAAAAAAAAAATGTGCATTCATTAATTGCCTAAAAACTGTGCAGATGTTTTGAGCGGTGCTAACCGCACCTACGCATGGCTTTGTGTGTTGGTCCCTATGTCCGTATGATTGTCCTTATGCAGTAAACGAGACTAACGTCATGGAAAGTACGCAGAGACCGACATCACCACAGCTGATTTGATGGACAGAATGGCCCATACAAGGAGATATGCACGACACGTCACGTGTGTCTTGTTTGATACCACAGGTACGATTTATTTCTTTCGTTCTTTTTTTTTATCCTGCCCATTATGGCTTCAGGTTTGATGTGCAGCACATGGCCTATACTGGCATAAGATTTGATTTATGAACTCTGTGATGTGTGATCTTTAAGGATCATGTCAGCTCAGAGTCCAGGAATTCTTCAACTCTAATCAGCCCAGGAAGGAAACTGTTTGGAAACACATTTCACACAAATTTCCAACTACAGATGCAATGAAGCTTAAAAAAACAAAGAGACAGAATCATGATAAAATAGAGCTATGTAAAACGAATTATTTTTACTTTAACTCTGGAGTTGTCTAATCCACTGGTTCCCCACCAGTAAAAAAAATCCCAATAAAAATCCTACATAATAATTTTAGAAACTCACTCACTCACTCACTCACACACTCACACACTCACGCTCTAACGCTCTAACGCTCACGCTTATCTACGTTTATCTATTCACTCACTTCAGCAACTGATCCCAAAGTTCACATGGTATTGGCCATTAGCATTATACCAACGGTGACGGAGCCCGAATTTCATTTCTCCCAAATTAAAGCTGTTTATTAGCGTTTTCTTTGCCTGTTGTCATGGTTACGGTCCGTTCCTCCAGGCCATGGGATCTGTAGCCCCACACACACACACACACACACACCCCTCTCTCACAGTTAGGAATGTGCATTCTCTCTCTCTCTCTCTCTCTCTCTCTCTCTCTCTCTCTCTCTCTCTCTCTCTCTCTTTCTCTCTCTCTCTCTCTCTCTCTCTCTCTCTCTCGCTTTTACCAGGTGTGTTTGATGTGTGTCTCATCTTCCAACGGGTATGAAAAAACTATGTGGAGCAAGCGCATTCATAAGTTCTATTCACCTAAATTTGCTGTTAAATTATTTGCATCATAAATATACACTCCTCCATGAGCTGCTCCTTACATTATGATGCTCCCACATATTCTCACGCACGCACCACAGTAACTTTCCCCACAACCCACACTCTGCACATATTTTGGAGCACATATCTTCGAACGGGTAAGGTCTAGTGTTTAATAATTAAGATGATGTGAAAATTGCCGATCTACAAGCTTGCAACACGGGGTGAAATGAACATGTTGTGTGCTTGTAGGTCTTCTATTTTCACTAGTTTGCGTTTAATCCCAATCTCGAGCTAAAAAGGTTTGGGAACCACTGGGACTCTAATCTAAGTATAGTAACAGTTACGCACCTCCTCCACCAGGTGGCAACATAGCCTGGATCCTTTGCTGCGCACGCTTGAATCCTGCTTGAAACATGTTGACCCGGAAGCAAATGCGTGTTGTTTATCTTAAGTAGCCGTTGAGCGTAATGGTGGAATTGTTGTTCTTTGTGCCTTTAAACATTATATACGTATATTAGGAACGGAGAGCTTTACACATTATTTATTATACAGTTGCTGAAACTGTCTCTTAAAGGAGGTAAAATGAGTCAAATGGAGTCTGTACGGCTGAAGATAAATGAACACATGACGTCGGTGGGAGAGGAGATATTGTGTGTTTTGGAGAAACAGCAGCGTGGTGTTGATGTTTGTAGTGTGAAGCTTAATGTCAGAGTGTTTTTGTTGGAGCGCCTAAGTTCGGCTGCAGAGTTCATGTGCAACCTTTTCCAGAGAGAGATGGAGACACAAAACAAACTGCTGGACACTGATTTTGATATGGACATCCATCCTTACACTGCAGGTTGGTAAACACATGGTTGCATTCAACACTGTGTGTGTGTGTGTGTGTGTGTGTGTGTGTGTGTGTGTGTGTGTGTGTGTGTGTGTGTGTGTGTGTGTGTGTGCGCGTGTGTTTGTTTGTGTGCTTGCACGTTGTTGGAGCTATTGCAGAGACAATTCATATGAGTTTTGCTTTCAACAGTTTTAAATACTCAGATTCAATATCATAAATGTACATGACACTAACAAACTCTGCTGCACAAGTCTTAATGTAGAGATGGATGAGAGACAGACAGACAGACAGACAGACAGACAGACAGACAGACAGACAGGATACTGCATGTTAAAGGAGTAGTTCACCCAAGACATGACACTTATTCTATCGTTTTACTTACCCTGTGATGTTTATGACCCATGGAGAGTATTTGTTTGTAAAGCCTTCTTTAATGGTAAATCCAGAATCGAGGAAAAAAAATGAATGGAATCAATCAGTGGATTTACCATTAAAGAAGGCTTTACAAACAAAAAATCTCCATGGGTCATAAACATCACAGGGTAAGTAAAACGATGTCATGTCTTGGGTGAACTACTCCTTTAAATCCTGGCCCCAGATTACTGCATGAAGCCCTAGTGGTAGATCTTACCATGGGTTACGCTCTGCTATGTTACATAGATGGCTTTTAATTCATTCATTCATTAAAAGTTTGATGACATCTGTGCTCATATATTTGTGCTGCTGAACTTGACATACTTTGTTTGAAATGAAGTAGTGATGGACGTTGGTGATTGGTGAATGATTCCTTCAAAATGATTCCAGTGACTTTTACGGCATCAATATCAATGGCCAGCAATTTCTCATTTCATACATGTTCTACTTTGTAGGAAAAACTGTAGTGTGAGATGATTTGTGAGACACACTCACACGGACAGACAGACCCTCTTCTAGACGTGTTGCTCCTTTTAGGACCCTAGTCATACAAAACGGACACAATAAAGAGATACAGACCAAAACATATAAATCTCACACGTTGAGATGCTATGCTGATTAGAGTTCTCAAATTCTGCCCGAACCCGACCGACATTTAGGGTAGGGTAGGGCCTAAAATGTATGCTAATTAGACGGGCCGGGGAGGGCCTCGGTCGGGCTCAATGAAAAAATGTAATATTCGTTTTTATTATTTTATTACTATTACTATATGTGTACAAAATGCCCTCAGTTAATAGACAATTGACTGTCATTCAGTTCAGGTGCGCTGATTAGCACAGGTGCCTTGATGAGTTCTCTCAGTCCAGAAAGGAAGAGAGCAGAGGAGAGTCAAACAAAGCAGAAACACAGCTTGAAATGTGTATTGTCTTTCAGCCTAATAAGTTACTATTTCAATACAGTCCAGATCTTTGTTGTGTGCGTCAATGATCTAAAAACCACACGAATACAGATTAATGTATGTGTCTTGCCATACTGTGCTGTCACTGTGTAACTGTGCTGTGTTACATTCAACAAAGACTGTGCCTACAAGCAATACTCCATCCTTGTCTCCTTGTGAATTATTACAAATTCCCTGTGGCGAATACTTCTGTTTTAACCAGGGGTAGACATTAAGGGAAGTTTACTACTGGCCCTCAGGGCCAGTGGATTTTGATGATCACTGGCCCTGACACGCGTGTGCGCGCAAAACTTGCGTCCCCGTTCATCGTTGATACCAGCGTCTTTTTTTCTTTTTTCTTTTTTTAATGAATTGAGTACATAGGACCCCAATGCCAAACAAGCCATTGAGCTTTCTGTGGTTTAAATCCTTTCTGTAAAAGTTGTATCATTGTAACTGTACTGTCCTGTCCCTTTTGCCATTCAAAATATCATTCCCCCATAACAAATTTGATTCAATAACATGTAGGCCTACTCCTAACACCAGCTGTAGCCTGTTTAACTGGTGAGGGCCCCAGCTCAGATTGACAGCTGTCTGTCTGCCTTCCCAGGATCTCCTAATTTGGGGTTAATTAGCCTAGGATCAAGGCTATCAAAGCTGTATTTTATAGATGATATAACAATGTAAATAAAATACATAGGACAGCAATTATAGAAATATTAGACCTTAATTGTGGAATGTTCAATCATTCCACAATTTCTTTTAACAATAAATAGATATATTACAGTAGTTATCTCGGGAGGAGAATGTATTGCTCTTACAGTGTTGATTTCGTCGACTAAAACTATGACGAAAAATGTTCTTCGACTACTTTTTTTCACTGACGAAAACTAAAGAGACACGAAATTAAAACTAAGCAATGATGACTAAAACTATGACTAAATATATTGACAATTTTGTCAAGAAATAAAAACGAGAACTAAAGAACTAAAAGACAAGTCATTTTATGTTTGGTTGCACTCAGGTCTTGCACTCGGAAAATAGCCGATCTACAAGCTCACAATGCATCGCAGCACGACGCGTTGTGAGCTTGTAGATTGCCTATTTTCAGATGCAACAAAATGTATAAAATCAGCCAAAAAGACACCATCAAGGCCCGCCAAAAATGTTTTGTCAACAAACAACTAAAACGTTTCAGATGACTAAAATATGACTATAAAACTAAATCGCATTTTATTCAAAAGACTACAACTAAAACTAAATAAAAAATGTGCTGCCAAAATCAACACTGCTTACAAGGAGGATGCTGGCTAAAACAAAACTAACTCTCCCTCTCCCTCTCTCTCTCTCTCTCTCTCTCTCTCTCTCTCTCAGATGCCTCCAGTATGACGGTTCAACCTCAGAAGCGTGGCCGTGGCCGTCCCAGGAAGAACCCTGTCTGTCTGCCCTCCCCTGCGCTGCAGTGTGTGGTGAACCAACCTCAGAAGCGCAAACCTGGCCGTCCCAGAAAGCATCAATGTGGCGGTGAGTCACAATTCTAAATAATTCTCAGCCCTGATTTACAGTTGGTGCGTAGCGCACTCACAACCAGCAGATTGTTTGATCTACAAGGTCATATCGGGATCACGCAACGCTATATTTTAGCTGTAATTACGAGACTATTTCACCTAAATTATTACAAAACAGTACCACAGGGAAATGAGAATACATGTAAAATTAGATATAAACGTTTTTACTTGTTTTATTTTCAAGGCATTAAATTCACTGGCCCAAACGGGCAAGTCCCTGGTGAGTTCTGGTGGCCCTGTCACTCTAAAAAGTACATCCGGGCCAGCGGGCCATTTATAATGTCGACCCCTGGTTTTAACCAACCTACATAATATAGTCCTTACCATCCCTAACAATATGATAGACCCGACCATGCCCGACCCGAGCCAACGTTTTCGGGCCGGGTAGGGCCTAAAATGTATGCTATAGTAGGGCCGGGTAGGGCCTAAAATGTATGCTATAGTAGGGCCGGGTAGGGCCTCGAGCAGGGCTCCAGGGTGCGAGCTATTAAGTCGCATATGCGACTTAATTTCATAAAGTGCGAGTTAAAATGTAACCAGGTCGCACGAGCGCGACTTGAAGGAGGATGAGCTTAAAAGAAAAAAAATCCCCGAACGAGGATCTCTTCTCTCTCTCTCGCCCGCTAGCTCTGCCTCTCTCCCTGCTCCAGTCCTTGCCCCTCCCCTCCCTTCTCTCTCCCTCTCTCACTCAGTCACACAGACGGGGTGAGGAGAGATGGGAGAGATGCACACACGGACACACTCAAGCTAGCGTCGCATGAGCTCCTCGCTTCTCACGTGGAGTCACACAGACAGACTCTCTTGCTCACTATGGATAGTATCTCAGTCATTCTCACATACCTTTCTTTGTATAACCCTGCTTTTTCTGTTGTCATATCGAACTGGATAATTTATATGCTTATTTGCTATTAGATTAGCTTGCCTTGATTAGCTATCGCTCGTGATTGTTTTCAACCGTAGGTTACATTAAACCTACTGTTACTGTGCGCATTGGGGTTGAAAACAGCTGTGGCTCATTAAATTCCTCAGTGCCCAAAATGCGCATTTTCACTTCAAAGACAATTAGCTGAAATTAACGGCACCTGTAAACTTCTGTCTTTAGCGTAGCGTGTGTGTGTGTGTGTGTGTGTGTGTGTGTGTGTGTGTGTGTGTGTGTGTGTGTGTGTGTGTGTGTGTGTGTGTGTGTGTGTGTGTGTGTGTGTGTGTGTGTGCGCGCGCGTGCGTGCGTTGGCGTTTGTGCATGCCCAAGTGAACGTTTTCTGTTGATACTGTATCAAGATAGCTACTTCCTAATATCTCCTCTTGAAACTGACTTCTACTTCACTCCAAAACCCTAAGGACATTTTTATTTTTCTATCCTGAATGGCAGCAGGCCTATTATGGCATATACTGTTGTCTAAGTAGTGCAATCATGCAGCTGAAAGTCAAAGTTCGAGGTATTATATTGCCTTTGTTAGCCTAGATAATTGTATTTTTTACCCTAACCCTTTTTTACTTAAGAGCATCATCAACATTATATTGAATATCGAAGGCTTTCCTAATATCACAGCCTTAATGCTGGCCTATTTTGTCAACTACTGCTGCTCATGCAGAGAAACCTGAAGTTCAGATTAAATTAACACAACTATCATCAGCATGATAAGGCTTTTGATTGATTGATTGATTGATTGATTGATTGATTGATTATTTTATTAGACAAATATGGAGAACAGTACAAGTATAGCCAATAGGCTACAATAGAAATGTAGTACAGTACAAGTACTGTTAAACACCCTGCCTAAAAGGAACAACCCAAATAAGTCCTTTTACTGTCTTTTTTACGTTGGAAGGTATTAAGGCTATATATTAATACCCCGCTATAAAAAGAAAAAGGTGGTGCTACCTAATTTCAGGTGGTGCTACCTAATGAAAAGGTAGGTGGCACCAGTGCTACCTGTGAAAAAGTTAGTCTGGAGCCCTGGCCTCGAGCCTGCCCAGTTAGGGCCGGGCCTTAATTTTCAAGCACGTTGAGAACTCTAATGCTGATGCTAACTCTTCCCTCCTACTTCTCAGTGTGTAAAGAGGAGATGAGCTCCAGTCTGGTCCAGGAGGATCCACAACCTCCACAGATGAAACAGGAAGAAGAGGAGGCTGAGGTGTCAACATGGACATTACCACATAGGAAAGCCATGGGCAAAACCCCTTCAGGTAAAACAATATCACTTTATTAGTTCTAATCTAACAAAACATCCATTAAAACAACTGCATTATGACGGCAGACAATTTGTTTTAGTTGCAACAGACTGCGTGCAGATTGTGTTTAGTAGCTCTGCTGTAATCTACTGTAACCAGATGAGATCATTAGACTCACCTGCTGCCATGGAGGTCCAAAGAGGACACAAATGCTGTCCTGGGAACATTCACGTTTTATTTGAGGTTTTCATTGATTTTACATGAAGATTGAGACACTCTAAATTCTAATTACAGCCACATGTGATTTGTGTCTCATACAAGTGTCTCCGAGCAGACATGATATTCAGTGTACATTACGCTTAACATCAAGGCCACAATCTAACATATCCATGTAACGGCCTAGCCTGTAATCAGGCAAATCCAATGCAATTATTTTTTTTTTTTTTGCCCTTGGCGGATTTGTTTCTGGCCCTGCTCAGTTGTGAATCCAATTCCTCAACCAGAAGAGTTGGGTGACTAATCAGGGCCCAGTGGCCCAGTATTGGTCTGGTCTGACCAATTGTGTCCAGAGAATATTGTTTTTAAACGCCCCTTGGAAGGAAAAAGAAAACACTTCCATATAGAAGTACCAGACTCATATCAACGCAGTGATATGATAAGCTAAGTGAACAATCAGCACAATATACAATATGACTATGGGTTCACATTTGTTATTTTAAGCGTAGCAACAGTGGAAACTCAGCATTCCTCAGAATTTCCACCGATAAGAAGTCAAACACAGAGAATTTGTATGTATGTACTGTACATGTATTACTAAGTTGTTTCTACCATTAATTTCCACAGAGCACAGGGAGAGATATTCAGTATCTAGACAGATGGCCTCCAAAAGATATTCAACGCTGTCAGAGGAAAAGCCAGAGATGAACGAGGGAAGTGGACTGTTTGATGGAAGGATGCAACCTGTATTAAAGTTGTACAGGATAGGTATGTAGTGTTTTATTTAAAATATTGTATGCATGCATGCTCCCTTCACCCCGAAGGTTTGGTCACCTTCCTCAACTCTGTTTTTTTTTTTGCATTCCTGATTACATCGTTGTGTGTACCCTGGATCTATCAGAATGTACCATGAATGGGACTTAGTCGGGGTCATTGGGGGGGATAGCATGGTCATTTCGTGCTAATCAGCCTAAAAGCGCCCCAGGGCATGCTCTAATGATTTAGCTAGGGTGCCAGAGTCGGCGACCTTTGTGGTCGCCATAGCGGCCAAATCAAGTTGGGCTCCCATTGACTTTGTATACACTATACCAGGGGTCTTCAACAGGGGGTCCGCGACCCCTAGGGGGTCCGCGGCGGTACTGCAGGGGGTCCGCGAAATTATTGCTTAAAAAAAAAAAAAAAAAAAAAAAAAGTTTTCCTTTTTTTTTTACATTTATGTTAAAAAATAAATCTTGATTCTATCCATTTTGAATAGCTTGAATACATGATTACTATGCAATTGACAGATTGTTGATATTATTGACATTGGTTCTCAGTTAATAAGTAGTATGTTTAGAAATGGTAGTGGTACGGCCCAACCTGCTCGCTGTAACTTGTACATGTTTAAAATAAAAAATATGTCGTAGCCCCGACCCCCCCACCCTATGAGGTGGTAGGGGGTCCCCTGCTCCATCTCCCCATCAGTTTGGGGGTCCCCGGCCTGAAAACGTTGAAGACCCCTGCACTATACTACAGGAGGAAAAATGAATCTGTATTAAGTAGGATGTGAGTGGTCTAACTAGGGGTTTGTCGTGATTCTGAATCAATTGCAAGCATTTGTTTTAAACAAAAAACTTTGCTTGGGATAAAAATGGCCCCACAAAATGATGGTTTAGTGATGAGTCATCACTTTTCAGTTTTGTGGGCGTTTGCTGGGGCATATTTTTGCCCAAGGAATGTTTTTTGTGCAAAACCAAATGCTTGCAATAGAATCATGACAAACCCAGTGGTGCTTTGGGATTCCGGGCGGACGGTCATTTATTGACGTCACGTGCACGTGCGTGCACGTGACAGCGCTGCAGTAGGCTAGAGAAACAAAGTTTGCCTTGTAATGGAGCCATGTATGAAGACATACACACACATCGACACATGCACATGCACATGCAGTCACAGCTGGAAACCTAGGTGTTAAAGTAGGCTATATCCATATGAATAGAGGGGGCCTGAGGACGCTCACACATTCACCACTAGAAACCTGTTAGCCTATGCAAAGTAGTAGCCACTGATTAAAGTATTGCTTGTAGTTATCGCGGATTCGTGGGGTGGGGGCTGGGTTGTCGCTGCTCTCGCAGGGGGGGGTATGCACGCGTTTACACGGTCGTGCACCGTTCGGTGCCGTCCGTGCGTCCGTCTGGGAATTCTTCCGACCACACGGCGTCCGGTCGTGTCCGGCCTCCAAAGCGCTACTGGACAAACCCCTAGTTAGACCCCTCACATCCTACTTAAAACCGCTTTTAGGCTGATTAACACGAAAAAAGAAAAAGAAAAGAAAAACCCTAAGGCCATTAACATTAACACTTTGCCAGCCTGGCCAGAATGGTTGTCTGTGGACTAGCCGGAAATTTCTAATATTGTATTATGATCTGAGACATAATATTATGATTATAAACATTAGCGCACTCCCTCTCTTCCTCCCACGGCGCAGTTGTTTTGTTTTGGTTTTCGATCCCCCGGTCGTGAACTCACCATAAAT
The DNA here is from genome assembly GCF_963921795.1 of Nannobrachium achirus. Lineage (NCBI taxonomy): Eukaryota > Metazoa > Chordata > Actinopteri > Myctophiformes > Myctophidae > Nannobrachium > Nannobrachium achirus. The sequence goes on along the minus strand of NC_137818.1, from coordinate 8,031,170 downwards.
ATCTTGATTTCCATTGGCATAGAGTGGGGATTTTGGCCGAGTCGTCTTCCCCCCGTGGCGCTTCGCGTGCGTGATCCGTGCACATCGCGGTAAACGAATGTAATCCCGTCGATATGAAGACCCCGTGACAACTTTGATCTGGTCGAAAACATCCCCGAGATGCGCTATGCTAACGCTTCCTCCAATGAAAGTGAACGGAAAATTTGGTATAGAGAAATGATAGTGACCAGAAGCACTTCCGGTTCATGTGCAGAGAAGAATGATGCAATTGGTTTGACGGGTGGTGAGAAAGAGAAGGGGTAGCAATCGTTTTTTTTTCCAACCATTATCACTTATTTCATTTTTAATGAACTAGTCCGGTAAATTCCGGTCGGCTAATTCGAGTACAGATGATTGACGGTATATTCCGGTTTTAATATTAAGAGGCTCCACGTGGCTGAGAAACTGTTAAGACATTGAGAAAGCAATATTAACAGCGGAGCTCTTTAAACCGATGTGCATACTTTATTTTCCTTTGTTGTGAACTGATACCTTGGAGGACCTGGGCACTGAAGATGATGTGTGTGCGCACAAACGGCAGAACCTGCATGAACAAACTGTAAAGTTCAAGCCTTTACTGTTCTCTCATTGTATGTTTTTTTTCCTAGACCTCCTGCACCTCCCTTTGTGTAAAGAAGAGGTTTCTCCTGAAGAGGAGAGGAGCTCCAGTCTGGTCCAGGAGGAACCAGAGCCTCCACACATTAAAGAGGAGCAGGAGGATCTACTTCAAAGATCAGAAGAGGTTGATAGGCCAATGATGACATTACTAGCAGTGAAAAGTGAAGTTGATGATAAGGATGGTGAAAACAGAGACACAGAGCCTGTAGCCAGCACCTCAACTGAACACATGAAAACACAAGCTGATGCAGAGGACTGTGGAATATCACAACCAACTAGTGATGACCAGCTCCTCTCTTCACACTGTTCTGAATCTGACATCACTGAAGACAGCGATGAGTGGGAGCCCAGTGTAGATCAGTCACCTTTAAACACACTGAAGTCACACAAGACACAGCATGTGGAAGGACAGAGATTGTCTTTGAGCAACAAGATGTCCCGGGACCTGAAATCATCCAAAGAAACTCACTCCATGCAGAGTCACACAGGGAAGAAACGTTTTAGTTGTACAGTCTGTGACAAGCTGTTTAATGATGAAGATAAGCTGAAGACGCACATGAGGACTCATAAAAAGAAGAGGTCATTTACTTGTTCAGTTTGTATCAAAGGCTTCAGTCAAAAGGGTGACCTAAATAGACACATGAGGACTCATACAGGGGAGAAGCCCTTTACTTGCACAGTTTGTAACCAAGGATTTGGTCTCAAAGGTAATCTAGAAAAACACAAGGACTCATACAGGAGAAAAGCCCTTCCCTTGTACAGATTGTAACAGAGGATTTAGTAAAGTGAGTAGTCTAAGAAGACACATGAGCACTCATACAGGGGAAAGGCCCTTTACCTGTACCGTTTGTGGCCACGGCTGTATTCACAAGGCACATCTAAAACAACACATGAGGATTCATACAGGGGAAAAACCATTCACTTGTACAGTTTGTAACAGAGGATTTGGTCTAGCGGCTAGTCTAAAATACCACATGAGCACTCATACAGGGGAGAAGCCCTTTACCTGTACAGTGTGTGGTAGCGGGGTTCCGTGTACATGTGATTTTTACAGTGTGTGGTAGCGGGGTTCCGTGTACATGTGATTTTTGGTTTTCATTTTAAATTTGTGTTAAAGTTTATTTTTCACTTCCAATTTGTAGATTATGGTCTATAGAACACTTTTGGTTCGAGTGTCAAGACAGTAGATTGAAGAAAAATATATATTTTGCCCTATTTCCAAAATGACCAAAATCGGAATTGTGTTTTAGATTAGAGTTTAGAGTTTATTTGTCATTGTAACAATTTTTTGAACAATGTCTTAGTTTTCCCCACAATTGCTGTGTAATGTATATTTTTTATTGCTATATCAAGTCAATACTGTGTGGGGAATCAATTGGAGTCAAATATGTGTTTTGAATATTATGGTATTATATGATATTTCACACAATGAGACAATTGCACACTTGAGGACTCATACGGGGGGGAAACCCTTTAGGTGCAGTTTGTGATAAATGCCTTGGTCCAAATACACGTGGATTCATATGCAGGAAAGTTTTTTTCTTTTTTTTGTACTGCTTATATCGGGTGTACGTTTTGTAATACTGCTGTCCAAAGACGAATAATAACAAGAATGGTAACTGGTAAAATGTTGCATCTGTTTTTTCTTTTGTTTTTTTTAACAAAACTGAGTGAGTTGAAATTAAATGGGTGTGGCAACTAGAGCAGTTGAATGCACTCAGTTCCTTCAGGCTCAATAAAGTATCTACAGTATGTTCATGTGGAGCAATATGTTGTGGTTCTTTAAAAGGTCCCATATAGAACATCGGTTGTGATTCTTTTTAAATGGAAACATTTTGGGGACGTTGACATTACTGTAAGTGATCATTAGTCTTCTAGTATGTTGCTCTAATACACAGGTAGGTGGGTGGGTGTGTGCGTGCGTGCGTGCGTGCGTGCGTGCGTGCGCGCTTGAAATGTCATACCCTGACTGTCCATCTGTATGTCTGTCCTTGTCTTCCTTCACAGCTGTATCATTCTTCCTCCTAGCATGAGTAGTGAGTTATGAAATTAGAATGATTTTTTTTTACACACAGTCTCATATTGATTCTATTCATTATACTCTATAGTAGGACGTTTATTGCGGGTGATTATGTTCCATGTGTTTGGTGTGTTCACATTGTGGTGTGGACAGGTGAATATACTGTGTATATATAAGAAAGATAATGCTGTACCAAAATGTCAATTGTTATCAACAACAGTAGCTCTCTTGGATTTGCGGTTGCTTGCCTTATCTGCTGAGTGGGGGGCTGGGGTTCGTCTCCCATAGGAGCTGCCTCACTGTAAGACGGGCGAGATGTAAAATAATGTTCACCTCATCAATCATGTAGGTCTACATTATAATAAACCATTCCAAAAAAAATCTAAACTTTTATTTTTACAATCTTTAATTAACAATGGGGTTGGTCTTTATTGGTCTGCCACGGGGGTCTCCTCCTAGGAAGGTTCTCAGGTGGCATCCGTACTAGATGCCCGAACCACCCAAGTCTCTCTCGGGTGACTGAACTTCTCTAAGGGAGACACCAGCCACCTGTCTGTTTCGGCAGCTTGTACCCGCGACACTTTCAGTCATGACCCACACTTTATGACCATAGATGAGAGTAGGAACGAATATTGCTCAGTAGTGAGATGTAAATAATAAATAATTAAATATATATATATAATAAACCATTCAAAGCTTTTATTTTTTACAATGCTTAAAGGAGCTATAGTCAACTATTTCTTGAAAAACGGATGCTAAAATAAAACTAATGTTTCGAAAATAGTTTAAAAAAATAAGCTTCATGTGTTTCTATTCAAAAATGACCACAAAGCGTGAAATAATGATAAAATAATCATTTTGGCCATTGTCAGACCGTCATTTTGTTTTTGTTTACATTCTAGTCTATAGACTAGGATGTAAACAAAGTGTCGGCCCTACAATGAAAAAGTTGACTATAGCTCCTTTAATTATCAATGGGGTAAATTCATTCTAATCAAATTATTGACTTAGGAATTTGTCAAAAACACAAAAAAATTACCAAACTATAACAAACAACAAAGTCTCCATGGGGTGAATAATAGAAAAATAAATAACACAATAATTATATAAAAAACAAGAATTGACACAGTCAATATAAAATCTGGTGGAATGGTGTGGTGAAAAGTCGGAGACTTGGAACAGTCTATCCATAATGATAATGAGTGGGGCGTGAACGGAGCAATATTATGAAAGAGACGACAAGTAATGTTGCATAGTTGTTTTTCATAGTTGGGTTTTATCTAGCCTACAAATAACTGTGCGATACATTGTTTGCTTAGATTCACTCAGCCTTTTATTGAAGTATTTTGGGTGATTTGTTCCTTTGTAATTTGAAGTTACTGGTGGTGTTTCCTATCATCGATGTTGCATAATATTAGAATTCACTGTCGGCTTTATGTGAAAGTAGCTAAACCTTTTCAATAAATTGATAAGTATTTACCATTTACAACATACGTGGCCCGTGCTCCACGGCTAATGTTTACTGTAATACACGGGTGGCGTTTCCCACCTTGTGAGGAAACGTGGGATAGAGAATGGCAAGAGCCGGTCAAAAACACTATAAAGTTGCAATAAGGATACAGTCTTTAATGCATGTTTTAGAATATTCTAGTTTATGTCTGCCAAATAGTATCTATATAGTTCTCACATAAATGTGTTGGGGTTAGGGGTGAAACAAAACATGTTGTGTGTACCCCTCTGCTTTTGTGTTCACAACACAGCTACATATAAAAAGTAAGACAGGGTCAATGAACACCTCTGTGACGTTGGCACCCCATATGTTGAAAACATATATAAAAATGGTGTCATTCTTTGGTGCTGAAATTTTAAAATTTGTGCTGGTATCACTTTTTAGTTATTCTACAAAACACCACTGTTGTGCTCCTATGTTCTACCATTATCTCTATCGCCCTCTGCTGGCAATATCTGCTGCCAGAGGCTGCTGGCCAACATGTTGCAGAAGAATTCCGAGGACACAGCGACCACAGGCATCTGTTGTTTCATCTAATAAAACATAGATGGCTTTTCCCTCCACTGCACCCTTGATGTCCTCCAAATACTGAGGGAACAGCTCTGGAAGGTAGTCTGAGCGGAGGTGGGACGGAGCTGGAAGGGATCCTCCCTGCTTGCAGTATTTCTGCAGAAAACCATCCAGCTTGGGGGCTTTCTCAAGGGGAATATCTGCCTCAACCAGAGCCTGTGTAAAATCCAGCACAAACTCCTTCCTCTCAGCAGTAGATGGGGTCTTGGAGAGGCAGGCAGCCAGGGTTTGAGTCCTAGATCGTACTGGAAAACAAAGAAAGGTTTGATTATAAACACAGTATAATTGTACAGATCATGAAATAAAATATTGCAAAAGGTACTACTAAGCTAACATACTAAGTTCACATATACAAGCCCCTCACAAATATCTGCCTTTCAAGCAGCGCATTAGTAATTTTTGAGCGGTGGTCACAACAGCTCCTATACGTGGCCGTGTGTGTGGGTATGTCTGTCTCCGTCCGTGTCTGTCTGTCTGTCTGTCTGTCTGTCTGTAGCCTACAGTACCTTTTATGACCACACATGTTAAGGGAGGGGCGCTGTTTTCAGGCCAGGCCAGGCACACACACACACACACACACACACACACACACACACACACACACACACACACACACACACACACACACACACACACACACACAGGGGGGAAGGGGGGAGGGGGGGGGGGGGGGTTAAGAGGTAAGAGGGTGCTGTTGAGACTAGCCTGGGGGGGGGGGGGGGGAGACAGAATTCATAGATCTAGAACACATAGAATTCATATATAGAACACAGAATATGTACAGTACAGTACAGGGTTGGTGGGTAAACCACCGCTCAGTTCACACGGGTGTGATTTTTGTATCACTTGAAGCCTAGCATCCCATTCTGAGGGGAACAGATCTACAAGCTCACGCTGATTTCACACACACACACACACACACACACACACACACACACACACACACACACACACAGGTATACATACTTACATGCGCACGCACGCGCACACACACACACACACACACACACACACACACACACACACACACACACACACACACACACACACACACACACACACATTTTTAGATGCTTTCCTGGCTGGTTTTAATGTCTGAAACTGTCTGAAAATACCTGAATCCAACACAATGCTGCACAATGATAGTGCTGTCAAACACAGTCTATGAAGCTAATAATGAAATCTATGAAAAAACTGTATACTATATGTAGTGTGGGTCTCCATCTCTCTCTCTCTCTCTCTCTCTCTCTCTCTCTCTCAACTAAGGGGTCCCTGCTTCATTGCTCCCTAAGCTAAGGGGTCCCTGAAAACCTCTCTCTCTCACACACACACACACACACACACACACACACACACACGCACACACACACACACACACACACACACACACCTTTCTTTCTTTCTCTCCCTCTCTCCCCCCCCCACACACACCTCTTTCTCTCTCTCTCTCTCTCTCTCTCTCTCCCTCCCTCCCTCCCTCATCTCTCTCTCTCTCTCTCACTGTCTCTCTCTCACTCACTCACTCTCACACACACACACACACACACACACACACACACACACACACACACACACACACACACACACACACACACACACTATCTCTCACTATCTCTCACTCTCTTTCTCTCAACTCGTGGATCGAATCGAGCGATGCATCGCGTCGCATGACGACTCGAGTATAGCTTTAATGTAATGTAGCCTTACATTAAGACGAACCTGCAGTGGCTTCCGCACAGAGCTGCCAACCCTCACGCAATGAGCGTGAGACTCACGCAAATGACCCTCTTCTCACGCTCTCACGCCACACATCGTATTTCTCACGCCGTCATATCACCAGCCGTCACAAAGTGGAAAACTGCGTCAAGTGTCACTGAGACATCCACTTCGGCCGAGATTTGAGCAATTAAAGGGCTTAAAATACTGTATCTGATTCTGAAGTAATGATTAGATGCGTCGCTGTGTTAGTCTAGTAATTCTAGGAAAAAAATCCATTCAGGTTGGAAAAAATTGTGTTATTTAGTTGATTCTTCAACTGATTCTGACAGGAAATTAGGTCTACTAGCCAGGATAAAAAATCTACCATGATCTGCTCACTGGAAATACCCACAGTGGCCAAATCAAGTTGGGCTCCCATCGACTTTCTATACAGGAGGAAAATACCCAGAAAAAAAATCTGCTAAATCTGTGAGGGGTCTAACTAGGGGTTTGTCATGATGCTGAATCCATTGCAAGCATTTGTTTTGCACAAAAAACATTCCTTGGGCTAAAAATGGCCCCAGAAAATGATGGTTTAGTGATCTTTTGTTGGCGTTTTCTGGGGCCAATGAATGTAGCCCCAACCATCGCTGCATTCGAACAGACATTCGACCAGAGGGGCCGCTAATGCTACCATTCCGGCTGCAACTTCCAGGCTTGTAAACATTACCGGCTGACAAAACTAGCGATTTTAAGGGGTTGTTTCGTGCCCTGGTTCATGTTTTATTGACCCTGGCTAGGTTCACAGTCTGGGAGCTCGGAACTACCGTTACTTTGTGGATACAATTTCGGGAAGAGTGTTTTCTACCGCACCGTTGGAGGCGTTCGCCCCCCCCCCCCACGGGAAACCCTTATAGGACCTCGTCTCGGAGCACAACCGTATGCAGCGACGGGTGAGGTTCTATATGGGGCTAGGTTTCCACCAGATAAAAATAAGTATTCTTTTAAATCTATTTTGAAGACGTCGTCTAGTAGTGACAGTCTAAGCTTAGTATAGTAACAGTTACGCACCTCCTCCACCAGACGGCGACATAACCTGGATCCTTTGCTGTGCACCCGTGAACCCTGCTTGAAACACGTCGACCCTGAACCGGAAGTAAATGCTTGTCGTTTATTTTCTTTCGGGTGTATCAAACAAAAGATTTTCAGTAGCCGTTAAGCTAACGCTAGAATTGTTGATATTCACGCCTTTACACATCATTATATAACTAGATTACAGTAGGAACAGAGAGCTTTACACATAATAAAGGTATATTACAGTAGGAACTGCGAGCTTTACACATTCTATAAGTATATTACAGTTGGTGAAAATGTCTCACAAAGGAGGTAAAACGTCCGCACAGCTGAAGATAAATGAACACATGACGTCGGTGGGAGAGGAGATATTGTGTGTTTTGGAGAAACAGCAGCGTGGTGTTGATGTTTGTAGTGTGAATTTTAATGTCCGAGTGTTCGTGTTGGAGCGCCTAAGTTCGGCTGCAGAGTTCGTGTTCAACCTCTTCCAGAGAGAGATGGAGACACTAGAAATTCTGCTGGAGACAAAAGACAAACTGCTGGACGCGATGCTACAGCCACACTTCAAACTACACAGAGCAGGTTGGTTCACGCTTCTTGACAAAATATGAGTTCAACACGAGCTTAGCTGCTTGCTGAACTACACGTTGATTTGTTGGTTGGCTGGCTGGCGGGCGGTCGGTCGGTCGTACTTGATATTAAAAGTTTGCAATTGCATAGGAATAGTGCAGGACAGTACTACAGTTCAGATACCGTTACATTTTGAAACGTTGACACGTTTGATACCATGTGTAGTGAAGCGCAGGAGCGGGAATCGAACACCACTCTCCCACTCGCCAGTCCGACACACAAACCACTAGTCTGTGCCAATAGTGTGTGCCAGTGGTGACGCAATTGTAGTCCTTAGCGGCCATTTCTTGGGTCAAAACACAGGTGTTTCAATTGTTTGATTGCATAAAACTAATGCTATAGTCTAATCAGAACACCTGTGTAAGGCTGTGTTGACCCAAGAAATGGCCGCTCTTAGAACTACATTTGGCACACCCTATAGAGCTGAGCTCGATTGGCAGGGCGTTTGCGGGTCGGTTTATTGGCTGGGGCTACAATCACCACCTCGGTCTTTCGAAGCGCGTCCTCGCGCTTCACGCCACGGACCACCGCACACGACGTCCCTCATGTCCCTCACGCAAGGATATCACGCTCCTCATCCTGCCGACAATGCCAGATTGTAGTGAAGCGCAGGAGCGGGAATCGAACACCACTCTCCCACTCGCTGAGCTCGATTGGCAGGGCGTTTGCGGGTCGGTTTATTGGCTGGGGCTACACTAGCTCTGGTCCATCGCGTCACCTCCCGGTGACGCTCTGACAGACCCGTCTGCAAATGACTAGACCCCAGTATCTCAGCCCCTCCGAGCGCTCAACTTCAGTCAAAATAAACAAAACTGTTTAACTACTCACCAAACCAAAGGTAGTTTTGCGCTGTTGAAAGTCTATTCTCCGCGGTGGTGAACCCCTCAGCACCCACCCACTCTGCAAAATACACTATTTTTGGCATGAAATAAAGTGCATCCAACTCGACCACCGCTTATTTCCGGGTTGTGAACCATTGTATTTGCGGTGGCCGCTAGGTGGCTCGAGGTGGGTGCGTTTTATTTCATGACAAAAATAAAGTATTTTACAGAGTAGGTGGGGTGCTGAGGGGGTCACCAACGCGGAGAATAGACTTTCAACAGCGCAAAACTACCTTTGGTTTGGTGAGTTGTGAAACAGTTTTGTTTATTTTGACTGAAGTTGAGCGCTCGGAGGGGCTGAGATACTGGGGTCTAGCCATTTGCCGACGGGTCTGTCAGAGCGTCACCGAGAGGTGATGCGATGGACCAGAGCTAGGGCTACACATGCAAAGTGAGGGTAACCAGTGTTATAGTTCATTTCGAGATCAGATTAACGCGACAAGGCGTCAGTCATCGTCGTGGTAACACGCTAAGGAGACACCGCTCAAAAAAAATTGTACTTACACATTCCGGAGAACTTCCTGATGGATAGTTTACACTTGGAGCAAGAAGGGAGCACCTTATATTTTGCATTTGTGCATGTTTTATTTATTTATTTACTTACTTACTCACACTTTCAATGCCACAGAGGTAGATTGACGAAAATCATTAATTAGGCAATTAGTAATTAGACGTAGGTTGACGAGAAAAGTACTTAACTAAACAGAAAGTACCCCTAGCTGACACTCTTCCCCACCCTGTGACAAAGTTTGGGACTTCTAACATATTTACAAAGCAAAATATTTATATTTCAAGTCACACCATCACAAAATCTGTGTTCTTCACACTTTCCCTAAAATACAGTGTATTACAAGCGCTCCAGCTCAAACACAAAGGCGAGGGTCAACACGAGCCCAAACGGCTGCTGTCAGAGCCAGTGACACAGAGAGAATGTTAGAGGGGCAGGGGATGAAAGGGCCTTTTGGTGACAATATTGTGACCTCCAAGCTCACAACGCTGGGGAGTTAATTGGTATTTAACCTAGATGTGCGCTTATTGCTGGTGATGTAATTAATTATTTTGTAGCCGATTCCAATAGTATAAACAATATTAAAAGGCTTTCATATACTCTTGATATCTTTTTCAAACTAGGTTTAGCCTGGTCTTTTGTGATTGTGTCCATTTGAGTCTGATGTGTTCCTGTTTGTCTTAAAGTTATACCATGTAACTTTTTTTATAAAACAAATATTTTTTAATTGTCCTAACTGTTAAATCGCTAAAGTTTTAGAACACCCACTCTGTTATTTTCAGCTTCTAAAGCCTTTCTCTTTATATGTTTTCTATGATCCTGTCCGGGGACCGGATTTCGCGGAAAAATTACGCCATTCGCATCATCCGTATACGTTGTGTATACGTTGGCCAATCACATTGCGGATCATACACACATGATACACCACCGGCCATTTACAGTGCATGTTGCGTCTCTTCAGGAAATAGCTTGCTTCAACAGCTTTGTTTACGCTGGTTTAGAAGTCTAGCATGTAACTCCCCAACCGCTGCTCGTAGAGGGACACGAGAGACCTCTATGGATGCGAGGAGGATGCGGTGGTCTGAAAGCCCGGTCCGCGGCGAAAAACGGCCGAAAAAAGCAGACGCGACCGCGGTTTGCTATACTGCTACAGACCACTAGTTGAGCAACAGTATAGCTTTAAAGATGAACCATCCAATATGAGTCTGTAATTAGATTTGTAATTAGATTTAGTTTTATGAATGACAATGTTATTACATGCGAGGACACCTGGATCTAGCAGCAGGAAATTGAGGCAGCAACATAAAACAGCTGAGCTTTTTAAACCGATCTGCATCCTTTATTATCCATTGCTGAGCACTGCAACCTGGGAACTGAAGTGGATGTGTGTGCACTAGCTTTTCATTAAACAGAGGAACCTCTGCATGAACAAATTGTTAGGTTCAAACGTTTACCGGTCTCTCATTTTATATTTTTCCTAGACGCCTTGCACCTCCCTGTGTGTAAAGATGAGGTTTCCCTTGAAGAGGAGAGGAGCCCCGGTCTGGTCCAGGAGGAACCAGAGCCTCCACACATTAAAGAGGAGCAGGAGGAGAAGCTGCTACAAAGACCAGAAGAGGTTGATAGGCCAATGATGACATTACTAGCAGTGAAAAGTGAAGGTGATGATGGTGAAAACAGAGACGCAGAGCCTGTAGCCAGCACCTCAACTGAACACATGATAACACAAGCTGATCCAGAGGACTGTGGAACATCACAACCAACTAGTGATGACCAGCTCCTGTCTCCTCCCTCCAGCTCCTGTTCTGAATCTGAAGACGTTGATAGGCCAATGCTGACATTACTATCAGTGAAAAGTGAAGGTGATGATTGTGAAAACAGAGACATGGAGCCTGTAGCCAGCACCTCAACTGAACACATGAAAACACAAGCCTATATAGAGTACTGGGTACCAGCAAAACCAACTAGTGATGACCAGCTCCTCTCTTCACACTGTTCTGAATCTGACATCACTGAAGACAGTGATGAGTGGGAGCCCAGTGTAGATCAGTCACCTTTAAACACTCTGAAGTCGCCCAAGACACAACATGTGGAAGGACAGAGATTGTCTTTGAGCAACAAGATGTCCCAGGACCTGAAATCATCCAAAGAAACTCACTCCATGCAGAGTCACACAGAGAAGAAACGTGTTAGTTGTACAGTGTGTGACAAGCTGTTTAATGATAAGGATAAGCTGAAGACTCACATGAGGACACACACAGGGAAAATGTCATTTACGTGTTCAGTTTGTAACAAAGACTTTAATCAAGGGAGATATCTAAAAAAACATAATATGCAATATCATACAGGGGAAAAGCCCTTTACTTGCACAGTTTGTAACAGAGGCTTTAGTCAAGTGACCAGTCTAAAAAGACACATGAGCACTCATACAGGGGAAAACCCCTTTACCTGTACCGTTTGTGGCCACGGCTGTATTCACAAGGCACATCTAAAACAACACATGAGGATTCATACAGGGGAAAAGCCATTCACTTGTACAGTTTGTAACAGAGGATTTAGTCAACTGAGTAGTCTAAAAAGACACATGAGGACTCATACAGGGGAGAAGCCCTTTACCTGTACAGTGTGTGGCAGCGGGGTTCCGTGTACATGTGATTTCTTTTGATTTTTTTTTGTGTTCAAGTTTATTTTTCACTTCCAATTTGTAGATTATGGTCTATAGAACAATTTTGGTTCAAGTGTCAAGACAGTAGATTGAAGAAAAATATATATTTTGCCCTATTTCCAAAATGACCAAAATCGGAATTGTGTTTTTTGAACAATGTCTTAGTTTTCCCCACAATTGCTGTGTAATGTATATTTTTTTATTGCTATATGAAGTCAATACTGTGTGGGGAATCAATTGGAGTCAAATATTTGTTTTGAATATTATGGTATTATATGATATTTCACACAATGAGACAATTGCACACTTGAGGACTCATACGGGGGGGAAAACCCTTTAGGTGCAGTTTGTGATAAATGCCTTGGTCCAAATACACGTGGATTCATATGCAGGAAAGTTTTTTTTGTTTTTGTTTTGTACTGCTTATATCGGGTGTAAGTTTTGTAATACTGCTGTCCAAAGACGAATAATAACAAGAATGCTAACTGGTAAAATGTCGCATCTGTTTTTTTTTTTAAACAAAAGTGAGTGAGTTGAAATTAAATGGGTGTGGCAACTAGAGCAGTTGAATGCACTCAGTCTTCTAGTCTTCTAGTCTCAGTCTTCTAGTCTTCTAGTATGTTGCTCTAATACACAGGTGTGTGTGTGTGTGTGTGTGTGTGTGTGTGTGTGTGTGTGTGTGTGTGTGTGTGTGTGTGTGTGTGTGTGTGTGTGTGTGTGTGTGTGTGTGCTTGCAAAGCTATCTTTGTGGGGACCTCATGTCCCCACAAAGATAGTACAATCCCGGAGAAAAAACGTGTGGGGACAAATTAATACGTCCCCACAAGGTCTTTGGGGGTTAGGTTAAGGGTTAGGGTTTAGGGTTAGGGTTAAAATGAATGGAATGTCCCCACAAAGATAGTAGACTATGTGTAATGTCCCCACAAAGTAGCAATTGCAAACCTGTGTGTGTGCGTGCGCGCGTGCGTGCGTGTGTACGCGTGCGTGCGTGCGTGCGTGCGTTTGAAATGTCAAACCCAGACATACCCTGACTGTCCATCTGTCTGTCCTTCTTTTTTTCCTCCTAGCATGAGTACTAGTGAGTTATGAAGTTAGAATGATTTTTTTTACACACAGTCTCTACTGTATATTGATTCTATTCATTATACTCTAGGACGTTTATTGCGGGTGATTATGTTCCATGTGTTTGGTGTGTTCACATTGTGGTGTGGACAGGTGAATATACTGTATATATAAGAAAGATAATGCTGTACCAAAATGTCAATTGTTATTAACAATAGTAGCTCTCTTGGCTTTGCGGTTGCTTGCCTTATCTGCTGAGTGGGGGGCTGGGGTTCGTCTCCCATAGGAGGTGAGCTGCCTCACTCAGTCTGCTAAACATTACATTGATGTAAGACGGGCGAGATGTAAAATAATGTTCACCTCATCAATCATGTAGGTCTACATTATAATAAACCACTCCAAAAAAATCTAAACTTTTATTTTTACAATCTTTAATTAACAATGGGGTAGGTCTTTGGTCTGCCACGGAGTCTCCTCTCAGTGGGACGTGCATCGAGGACCTTCCTAGGAAGGTGCTCAGGTGGCATCCGTACTAGATGCCCGAACCACCAGAGTCTCTCTCGGGTGAATGAAGGGAAACACCAGCCACCTGCCTGTTTCGGCAGCTTGTACCCGCGACACTTTCAGTCATGACCCACACTTTATGACCATAGATGAGAGTAGGAACGAATATTGCTCAGTAGTGAGATGTAAAATACGTTTCACTTCATTAATCATGTAGGCCTACCTTATAATAAATAATTAAATAATATATATATATATATTAAGGGTGGGGAAGTTAACGCGATATTAACTAATTAACGCAAAATCCTTTTATCGGCGATAATATTTTTAACGTGCGATTAACACGGTGATTTTTGCCCCCCGGTGCAGTGAGTTTTGAGTCTCGGTGCTCCCCGTAGTCAGGAAGCGAATGCAGCCCGCAGTGCAGAGACACGCAGTAGTAAACAAGACAGTCACACAGACAATCAGAGCGGTGGAGGTTTTGGGACACAGGCAGGGGCAGACAGACAACCACGGTTGCACTCATTGGAGACTATTGGACTTCACTCAGTAATCACAGTTCTCTCGAGAACACAGCACATTATTTTGACGGGGAGTGGAGGCTTCTGTTGCATGGGCTGACTGTTATGAAGACGTTAGCTTCACGTTAGCTTCAGACGTAGCCTACTAGCCCTGGAACTTGTCTGTGCTTGTCTGCCCCAAAGCCTCCACCATGCGTGTAGCCGGAGAGTGTATCATTGAAAATAAAGTCAGCAAACTGCTGATCACCGACAGTGCACACAACATGATCGCAGGGGCCAGGGAACTGGATGGGCATAATGCCTTGTGCCACACATCTTCAGCGAGCTATAGCCTATAATCTCCAAGCAATACCACCGCAATGTGTGGCGTCGTCACGTTAATGTTAATGTATTGTTAATCTAAGGCTACCAACGAGCCATCACAGTGTCTACATAATAACAGGGTTTATCAAAGTGAACTAGGGGTGCCATAATCTTAACACCAGTCCAGGGTGCGTTGCCTCAGAATACTTTGATAATGTTTCAAATGTAGCCTATCCATATTACTTCAGTTAAACCTAGAGCCCCTATGCTTTGTAAAACGCTGCACTGTACTGCACTGTGCTTTTACAAAATAAAAGATTAGAAGCTCACAACGCATCTTATGTGAGCTTGTAGATCGGCTATTTTTGGTGAATGTTCCACCCAGAATAGGGATGCTGTGTGCCACGTAAAAAGTTAATTTATTTCTAATCTGTCCTAATGGAAACGCAGATTTTGCCCCAGAATACTTTGATAATATTTAAAATGTAGCCTATCAATATTACTTCAGTTAAACCTAGAGCCTCTATGCTTTGTAAAACGCATCTTATTGTGAGCTTGTAGATCAGCTATTTTTGGTGAATGTTCCCCCCAGAATAGGGATGCTGGGGTTAAAGTGATTAAATGTATAAAAGTTAATTTAAATCTGTCCTAATGGAAACATTTTCTCGAATATTCTGGACAGTAAGCCTATTTGTCATATAGAATTTGAATAAACTAGGTATTTGTCTACCTCCCATGTTGATATGAGTATTATATATCTGTTTAAGGTAGTTTTAGAACAGATAAAAAATATGCGATTAATTTGCGATTAATCGTGATTAATTATGGACAATCGTGCGATTAATTCGATTAAATATTTTAATCGATCCCCAGCCCTAATATATATATATATATATACTAGTAAGACACCCAAGGGTGGAATGCGACCTCAGGGTGACATGTCGCGCCAATTCTTGACAATCTGGCCAACCACAGCGTTTCTCTGACGATTCTAGTTGTTGTCATTCTGGGGGGAGTTTGTTCATGTTTTTGTGAGGGTATCAACCCTAGGAGCTCAGCACACTCACAGAATCATGGCACACTCACAGAATCAATGTTATGCCCATACATGGAGTTCCCTGACTATGTTATGTCAAAACATGCCCATATGTGGACATTACCAAATATGGGCATTTCCAGATATGTCCTTAATATTGATAACATTGGGACAGGGATCTCCATATATGGGCATGAAACATATGTTAATTAGTAAAGCCAAGCTTAGGTTTGATGCCATGGGATTTCTATATTTGGACATAAGTGTGTACCCAATAGGTCATCATCTGGAAAGGTAGGGTGTAAATCAGAGTAAAGCAGGCTTTTGAGCTAGTTAGGGTCAGAGATTGATGACATCAGAAATCCCCATATATGGGCATAAAGGGATTTTGCTTTTGGGAATGCCCATCTATGGCATTTTTATTTTATTTTATCCTTTATTAATAAAAATACATGTATGTATCCATATACATATGGAGTTCAATATTGATGTTTTTGGAGAAGGTATGTTGTAAATGTATGCTACTTAGTAAGGGGCCTCGGGTTAGATACTCTTTGTATGGCCTCTGGAGGTCCTTGGCGTCGGTTAGTAGTATGCCCAGCACATAAGATGTGGGACGTCACAAAGCCTGCGGCCATGTATCATTTTCCATCAGGCCTGTTGGTTTTCACGCTCCAGTGCGGCGTTCATGCGCTGCAAGTCAATGGCAGACTTGGCAGTCAGACAGACAGCCATTGACTCCGGCCTAACAATGGCTACTTTCTATGACGGTAGTCCCATATGACATGATGGACTGGACTATCTCCATATATAGTGTTATCCACATTTCGTGTAGCTGCCCTGTACAGGAAGTGATGTCACAACTCGCTGACATCACACTGACATCACAGAGGCTTCGGAAGGACGGTCACGAGGCTTCGGACACTCAAGCAAGTAGTAACGGCTGCAGCCTGCGGGAAGGCGTCTGCGAGACCTGGGTCTGCAAACAGGTCTGCAGACGTCTGCAGACCCAGGTCAACCTCTCTACTGCTACCAGTGGCAGCCTTCGGAAATGCCAGTCAGTAGGGTCTGCAGACGGGCGGGGATATCTGGTGTCCTCTCTATTCTTATTATAACTCTATGCTGCAGACAGGTCTGCACAGTGTATTGATTGATTGAATGAAGAATTAAGTACAGTTTCATTACAGCACAAATCACTCCTCTCCTCTCCTCTCCTCTCCTCTCCTCTCAGCACAAATCACTGGTACAAGGTCAACTAAAAGGAGATCCTAGTAAGCCTCCTCTCCTCTCCTCACCTCTCCTCTCTCTCCCCTTCATCCTCTAGTCTCCTCTCCTCTCTGTCCCCCTCATCCTCTCCTATCCATAAGTTATGGATATTGATTGATTGTATATTTTATTAGACAAAATGAAGAACAGTACAAGTAGCCTACAGTTATACACCCTGCCTAAAAGGAACACCCCAAATAAGTCATGTGGATGTGACTGGTTTTAGAATTAGATCTACAAATCATGTGGATGTGACAGGTGATGGATTTAGAGCTACAAATTATGGTATGGAACTGCCGATGGAATTAGATCTACAAATCATGGGTATGGGACTGGTTTTAGAATTAGATCTACAAATCATGTGGATGTGACAGGTGATGGATTTAGAGCTACAAATTATGGTATGGAACTGCCGATGGAATTAGATCTAAAAATCATTGGGATGGGACACTCAAGCGACACGATTCTTCAGAGTATATGCGACCTTCGGTCGCAATAATAAACCATTCAAAGCTTTTATTTTTACAATGCTTAATTATCAATGGGGTAATTTCATTCTAATCAAATTATTGACTTTAATAGGGATTTGTCAAAAACACACAAATTACCAAACTATAACAAACAACAAAGTCTCCATGGGGTGAATAATAGAAAAATAAATAATACAATAATTATATATATTTTTTTTTTAAGTATTCTTTTAACTCTATTTTGAAGACGTCGTCTAGTAGTGACAGTCTAAGCTTAGTGTAGTAACAGTTACGCACCTCCTCCACCAGACGGCGACATAACCTGGATCCTTTGCTGTGCACCCGTGAACCCTGCTTGAAACACGTTGACCCTGAACCGGAAGTAAATGCTTGTCGTTTATTTTCTTTAGGGTGTATCAAACAAAAGATTTTCAGTAGCCGTTAAGCTAACGCTAGAATTGTTGATATTCGCGCCTTTACACATCATTATATAACTATATTACAGTTGGAACAGAGAGCTTTACACATAATAAAGGTATATTACAGTAGGAACTGCGAGCTTTACACATTCTATAAGTATATTACAGTTGGTGAAAATGTCTCACAAAGGAGGTAAAACGTCCGCACGGCTGAAGATAAATGAACACATGACGTCGGTGGGAGAGGAGATATTGTGTGTTTTGGAGAAACAGCAGCGTGGTGTTGATGTTTGTAGTGTGAAGCTTAATGTCAGAGTGTTTGTGTTGGAGCGCCTAAGTTCGGCTGCAGAGTTCGTGTTCAACCTCTTCCAGAGAGAGATGGAGACACTAGAAATTCTGCTGGAGACAAAAGACAAACTGCTGGACGCGATGCTACAGCCACACATCAAACTACACAGAGCAGGTTGGTTCACGCTTCTTGACAAAATATGAGTTCAACACGAGCTTAGCTGCTTGCTGAACTACACGTTGATTTGTTGTTTGGTTGATTGATTGATTGATTGAGTGATTGATTGACTGATTGAGTGAGTGAGTGAGTGAGTGAATACTTGATATTAAAAGTTTGCAATTGCATAGGAATAGTGCAGGACAGTACTACAGTTCAGTTACCGTTACATTTTGAAACGTTGACTTGACACGTTTGATACCATGTGTAGTGAAGCGCAGGAGCGGGAATCGAACACCACTCTCCCACTCGCCAGTCCGACACACAAACCACTGTGCCAATAGAGCTGAGCTCGATTGGCAGGGCGTTTGCGGGTCGGTTTATTGGCTGGGGCTACAATCACCCCCTCGGTCTTTCGAAGCGCGTCCTCGCGCTTCACACTTCACGCCCCGGACCACCGCACATGACGTCCCGCATGTCCCTCACGCAAGGATATCACGCTCCTCATCCTGCCGACAACGCCAGATTGTAGTGAAGCGCAGGAGCGGGAATCGAACACTACTCTCCCACTCGCCAGTCCGACACATAAACCACTGTGCTAATAGAGCTGAGCTCGATTGGCAGGGCGTTTGCGGTATTGGCTGGGGCTACACTAGCTCTGGTCCATCGCGTCACCTCCCGGTGACGCTCTGACAGACCCGTCGGTCTGTCGGCATGAAATAAAGTGCATCCAACTCGACCGCCGCTTATTTCCGGGTTGTGAACCATTGTATCTGCGATGGCCGCTAGGTGGCTCGAGTTGGGTGCGTTTTATTTCATGACAAATTAAAGTATTTTACAGAGTAGGTGGGGTGCTGAGGGGCTCACCACCGCGGAGAATAGACTTTCAACAGCGCAAAACTACCTTTGGTTTGGTGAGTAGTGAAACAGTTTTGTTTATTTTGACTGAAGTTGAGCCCTCGGAGGGGCTGAGATACTGGGGTCTAGCCATTTGTCGACGGGTCTGTCAGAGCGTAACCGAGAGGTGACGCGATGGACCAGAGCTAGGGCTACACATGCAAAGTGAGGGTAACCAGTGTTATAGTTCATTTCGAGATCAGATTAACGCGACAAAGCGTCAGTCATTGTCGTGGTAACACGCTAAGGAGACACCGCTCAAAGAAAATTGTACTTACACATTCCGGAGAACTTCCTGATGGATAGTTTACACTTGGAGCAAGAAGGGAGCACCTTATATTTTGCATTTGTGCATGTTTTATTTATTTATTTATTTACTTACTTACACTTTCAATGCCACAGAAGTAGATTGACGAGAATCATTAATTAGGCAATCAGGCCACAGACGTAGGTTGACGAGAAAAGTACTTAACTAAACAGAAAGTACCCCTAGCTGACACTCTTCCCCACCCTGTGACAAAGTTTGGGACTTCTAACATATTTACAAAGCAAAATATTTATATTTCAAGTCACACCATCACAAAATCTGTGTTCTTCACACTTTCCCTAAAATACAGTGTATTACAAGCGCTCCAGCTCAAACACAAAGACGAGGGTCAACACGAGCCCAAACGGCTGCTGTCAGAGCCAGTGACACACAGAGAATGTTAGAGGGGCAGGGGATGAAAGGGCCTTTTGGTGACAATATTGTGACCTCCAAGCTCACGGCGCGTCAAGCTGCGAGACGTTGTGAGCTTGGAGGTCGGCTATTTTCACTACTTGCATTCATGGTCTGGAGAGTGCACTTTCTAACTAACAGAGGATAAAGGGCAGGGGCTCAAGACCCCTTTGATGTGTGTGCACATGCCTGGTCAGGGCGACAGAGAGAAAGAGAAAAAAAAAAGACAGGCAGACACACACACACACACACACACACACACACACACACAGGATCACACAAACAACACATTCCTTGGCCCCTTACCTTGCTTGGTGTATTACATTCTAAGACAAGGAAAAAAACATCCACAAACTGATCCATCCAGTAATCCACATGTGCGCCCGTGCATGCGTGATGCAGCTCCGAGATGAGTTCATCACTTTTCTCATCCACAATCGGTCCGTTGCGGGACATCAGGAACAGTTCTTACATTTTGTGAACATTATATCCAAAAGGTAAAGGTCCCATACCAGTCTCTCATCGGTTTACTTCTCTAGCGTGGAAGAAAATCGAAGCAGCGTGTTGAAATAAAGAGTTTAAATCGCTCCTTTTGTCAGCCAGTGCATTATTTTCCCCACTCATTTTCATTGTGTTTATACCACGTGGAACTGTCTGACAGAATAAGGATATAAACTCTTTATTTCAAAACGCTGCTTCGATTTTCTTCCACGCTAGGGAAGTAAACAGATGTGAGACCAGTATAGGACCTTTACTTTTTGGATAGGATGTTCACAAAAGGTAAGAAGTGTTCACGAGAATCGCGAACACTTCTTACACTTCTTCCCCCAGGCGCCCGATTCAGCGAGGAACCTCATCTCGGAGCTGCATAGCGTCCAGTGAAATGATTGTTTGATTGTTCATCTGCTACATACGACGAAAAACTTTATAATCCAGTGAAGATGGTGTTTTAGGACCACCAAGTCGCCGACGAGATAGAAAATCCCTTGTCCTTTAGTGAGTTGTTGCATCAGATTTCCTCTATTTTTAGCACAGAAACACCGTGTTTCACACTGTTTTTCTTCCATGTGCATGCGCACACACACGATGCGCGCGTGTGTGACTGAGTTAGGCGCGTGCTCCGTGAGAGTCCTTGTGCGCGCACGTTGCGTGCACGACGCTTACAGATCAGATAGCTATGAGAAACACCGTGTTTCGCATTGTTTTTCTTCCATGTGTGCGCGCGCACGCACACACACGATGCACGCGTGTGTGACTGAGTAAGGCGCGTGCTCCGTAAGAGTCCTTGTACGCACACGTTGCGTGCACAACGCTTACAGATCAGATAGCTATGAGAAACACCGTGTTTCGCACTGTTTTTCTTCTATGTGTGAGCACGCACTCAGTCACACACGCTGCTGCGTGAGTGCGTGTGCGCGCACGTTGCATGCACTGTGCGCGCACAGTGGTTCCTGTGGTTATAAGCCAAGGCTTTCTAGGATCTCCTTTTAGTTGACCTTGTACCAGTGATTTGTACTGTCATGAAACTGTACTTTTTTCTATTGCATACTTCTAATAAATTCTTCAATCAATCAATCACGCGCCAAACTGAGGAGGAGCAAAATCAGCAAATATAGTGATTTTCACACTAAACTTTGTTATTTTTTCATAAAAAACCCAGAGAAAGTCATTTTTTATATATTTTTTGTTTTGATTTTGACTGACAACAATACTTTATACATGTATGATGTCACAGAAGCCAAAAAATAAAAGGTTTAAGAGAGAGAAATGATTGAAAAAGTGTCATTCACAAAAGGGCCAATTTCTCCTGTTTATGTTTTTTTTTGTCTGCTCTAGGGAAGAGCAGACTGTTAGCGCAAAAACCAAACATAGCTGAAACCCCTGGTTAACTTCTGGTGAAAGTGCTCGTGTTGCACTTTATTTGAGATACTGGGTGAAATTTTTTTGTCTTTTCGATAATTCTCAGTAGAGCTAGAACGACTGGTGAAAATAGTAGCCTATAATGGTGGCATGGGAATAGAGCAGGCCAGTAAACAGTAGCAGTGAAAGAGTTAACATAGCCCATGGACGGTCGGTGAGCCCGTTAGATCCCCTTACTGCTCCAAACTAGCCTGATAAATCAGTCCGCACATTACCACCCCCTGTTGGTGAGTGGTGTGTAGTGTGGACTGACCCCGGAGATTTAATATTTTATTTCGTCTCGCTTGAAAAGCGGGCGACTTGAATGGGCCAATCAGGGCTGTAGACTTGGGGCACGTGGTAGGCTGGTCCGGTCCCAGCCCCCCAGGATCAGACTCTTTCCCAAAACGAAGTGAAACGTAGTGTGTGAAGAGTCTGACGCTTGCAGTCAGGCAAGCTCCAAACATGCACAAATGCAAAATATAAGGTCTTCCCTTTTTGCTCCAAATTGTAGCGTGTTTCTAGGACGACGACTGACGCTGTTTCGTGTTGATCTGGTCTTGATACAAACTATAGCACTGGAATGGTCACCTTAAAACACGCTCACCCTAATTTATTTTCCGCCGACCTCACGCCAGCCAATCAGTGGGTCGGTTCTGGTAATCTTGTGTTTGTTTTACTGAATATAAGCAAGGTTATAAATAAGGGTTAGGCATAGTTTTACTGAAGTTACAATTAGGATATCGAGGTTTAGGTTTTGGCACCGTTTCACTGAGGTTAAGGTTTAGTCGGGGGCCCCAGAGATATTTTGGTTCAGATTCTCGCAAATTCGCCAAATTTGGCACAGATGTTGTCCATAACATACTTAATCATTTTAAGATGGGTGCCAAGATGGGCACCCCATGGTACTGCCATATTGCGCAATCCAATTGGTGTCCCATTAACTTTACATTACAGGGAAAAAAAAGTTAAAAAAGAATCTGCTTTAAGTTGCATATAACTGGTCAAACTAGGGGTTTTTCATGATTCTGAATCCATTGCAAGCATCTGTTTTACACAAAAAACATTCCTTGGGCTAAAAAACTGCCCTACAAGACGGTTACACGGCGGCACGCCGACGTGTCGGGTTTCCGACAATTGACTTCAATGGGTCGGAATGGGGGTGTGCCTCCACTTTTCTATAGACATTGCCACTCCGAATTGGTGACACGTCGGCACTCCGACATGTCGGCTTTTCGACAATATTGACTTCACCTTTGAAGTTAAGTGCTGCACAGATAGGCTTTTTGAGGTCATCGAATCTATCTGCGCAAATTAATTATCCATTATCCAACCGCACTAATTATATCAATCCCATGTATAGGCCTATACATCCGCACCATCACATCTTATTATGTCAAATTATTATTTTCTTTAATAGGATTCACAGAAATGCATTGATTTAGCCTATACTGAATGCTATGTTCGTCTTTTTTCTGCTGCGGCGCGTTGATTCAGACAGAGACAGATGGATAGACACGGAGAGAGAGAGAGAGAGAGAGAGAGAGAGAGAGAGAGAAAATAATAATGCCTCCTCATCTCCCTGTGTTTATTAATTAAACGGGCGATCAAAAAATAAAACCAGGCAGCCGGCGGGACTCTCAAAACCTTGCAATAAACCAGGCAGCAAATAGCCTACTTTAGCAAGATATTATTATATATGAATAGGAGAACGTCAACGTCTCTCTCTCGCTGGCTCCTTCTCTCTGCGCTCAGCTCATAAAGCTCTCCATTTGGCAATAGGCCTATGCATGAAGTTTCTATGAAAGAGATTGAACTTGCGCACCGCTACCAGCCTACCATAGAGGTAATTAAGGTGGGTCAGTGCGACCATGCATGCCGTGATGCTGATCCGACTCGAGTCAAGTGGTGGTCACAGCTGTTTCGTGCATTAGTGTGGAAAAATTAACAAATTATACAAAATAGGCTAAGTTAGGCTATTTTGTATCATTTGTTATTTTTTTGAGTGTCTGTTAGGCTGCCTAACACACACTCACACACAGACACAAGCATTCAGAGATTTAGGTTTTTGCTGATAGATTGTGTCATAATTTATTTCCTGCATTATTTCATCCACGATTATCCAAAAATGATTAATAATTACCTATATTTGATTGATCCATTCGCCTGCACCGCGGTAATTTGTTAAAAGACAGGGGAAATCATGATTGAAAGCCATGGCCAGTTGGCCACTAACAGCCACTTGTCTGTCTGCGGTGAAGTTCACCACTTCAGTCACTTTCTCTGATGGTCCGTGCAGTTACGTAATCTCTACTCCTTTGAAGTTCCAATTGGCCATTTAGGTACATTGTGTAGCTTAATTGATGGGCCATCATCCACTCTGTTTGATATATCTACCAGCTGGGAGCTGAACAACTTCGACGCACGGCGCGCCCCGTATACAATGCGCCTGGCGTTTCGCACGCACAAGTAGGCCTATTTTCACGACAGCAGGTTTGGAAAATATGCTTTACATTTCAAGTAGGCTATAGACCTATATAGGCCTATACAGTATATGCCCATAAATATAGCCAGACCGTTTTTGGAGACAATATAGGCCTACGTGCGCAACTGCGCATATGGGCAGGCACGGGCGTCTGACAACATAGAACCAACCAATTTGACATTGTGTGACAGTCTGTGATGCGTTGAGAGCTTTTGTTTTCGATGACTGATCAGCTATAAAAGGGACTTTGTAGCCTACAATTTAAATTGCTTGAGTTCTGGGACTGGGTAAAACTGATTCCAAATGTGCAGAAGTATTGGAGACATAAAAAAAGAAAGCGGTGCAGTTTGGTTTCATGACAGAACATCACATATAGGCCTACCTACATATCATATGACAGAGAGAGAGAGAGAGAGAGAGAGAGAGAGAGAATCAAATTGATTTGACAAATCTCTCCTCCCTCTCCCTCTCTCCCCAACTTGTCAGTCGTTTCGTTCGGTCGTTTCTTTCTTTTCTTTCTTTTTTTGACCAACTCTGATGGTTGAGAGAGAGGGGGGGAGAGAGAGAGAGAGACGAGAGAGTGAGTGAGAGAGAGGTGAGAGCAAATCCATTGTGTCGTAAAGGGGGGGTGGCGGAGTAGCGGGGGGGCGGAGTAGCGGGGAGGCGGAGTAGCGATATTTCGAAATGGGAATGCGTCGATATGGGGGTATTTCGAAATGGGGGGGCGTCGAAATGGGGGTCTGTTCCCCTACAAGACTATGGTTTAGTGATGAAAAGTTTTCACACTTTTTTGGTGGCTGTTTTAGCCCAATGAATGTTTTTTTATGCAAAACAGATGTTTGCAATGGATTTAAAATCATGAAAACCCCCTAGTTTGACCCCTTATATCATGTTACTTAAAGCAGATAAATGTTTTGCTTTTTTTCCCCTGTAATGTAAAGTTAATGGGACACCAATTGGATTGCTCAATATGGCAGTACCATGGGGTGCCCATCTTGGCACCCACCTTAAAATGATTAAGTATGTTATTATGGACAACATCTGTGTCAAATTTGGCGAATTTGCGAGAATCTGAACCAAACGGTCCTTTTATTGCCCCGGGGCCCCCGACTAGTTAGGAATGAGGTTAGGTTTAAACAGTTGGGCTTAGTTTACGAAGGTTACGTTTAGGAATACCAGGCAGAGACCATTCTACTGCTCCGCCGGATAGAAGACTGAGGTGACTGTGTTTTAGAGCACCGCTTACTTTGCACAGGTGCGATTTTTATTAAACAAGAACTTGGCAGATAAAAAGACGATAGTCTAAGATTTCCGTACACGTCTTACAGCTGCAATGTTGGTGAGTTAAATCCCAGGCTTTTCTTGCCTCCGATTGCATCCAATTCCGGGCTTTTGATCCGTCCGGGAGCGGAAAACAGCCTACGTCATGTTGTAGTCCTCAAAGTACTACACTTTGGCCGGAAGATCAAACCTGACAGTCTTAACTCATTGACTGCCAAGGCCCGAGTTTCCCGAGTTATAACAGTAGTCCCAGGCTGCCACAGCCCGAGTTTCCCGAGTTGGAAGCCATTTTGAAAAAAAAAAAAAAAAAAAAAAAAACTTTTCTTTTTTTCAAAAAATGTTTTTATAAAATAAATTCTAAAAATGCCTCAAATGTATTAGGCATGATCGCAATTGCGAAATTGCATGTTTAGCCCCATAACAAACACATCTTTCAAAATGTCAAAAATGGCTGTTTTGTCTGACTTTGAAGGCTTGTATCTCATGAATGCCTGAATGGATTTCCAAGCGGATTTTTTTGTTTGAAAGCTGTTAAAAAGTACTACACATATGGTGCATGATCTAGGCATGGGCGTGCACGATCCGTGCACTAAAAATTGATCCGTGCACTAGAAATGTAGGAAGGTGGCAGTGTTTGTTTTGTCTGACTTTGAAGGCTTCTATCTCATGAATGCCTGAACGGATTTCCAAGCGGATTTTTTTGTTTGAAAGCTGTTAAAAAGTACTACACATATGGTGCATGGGCGTGCACGATCCGTGCACTAAAAATTGATCTGTGCACTAAAAATTGATCCGTGCACTAGAAATGTAAGAACGTGGCATCCTGGTACTTGGCGGCCATCTTGAAAAGGGCATTCAATGAGTTAAAGATGGAATGACACACAAAAAAAGCTAAATATGGCTATATGTTTGGCTAATATTGTTGATGACGTCATGGCACAACTCTACTGTACTTAACTGTACTTTACTGTACTGTACTGTACTGTCTGTCGGCCGGTCCGTCTCACCTTGCCCACACTGAAAACTGTCAAAATGTACTTTATTACCAAATCAGTACATATACAAATTATATTACTGTACCTGTCATATCTTAGTTTTAGAAACATTATTCATGTAAATTAGTTTGTTTTGCTTATTTGTTGAAATGATAAAAATGTCATACTGCTACAGGCCACTAGTTGAGCAACTTACACAGTATAGCTTTAAAGATGAACCATCCAATATGAGTCTGTAATTAGATTTCGTTTTATGAATGACAATGTTATTACATTGATGCGAGGACACCTGGATCTAGCAGCAGGAAATTGAGGCAGCAATAATATATAAACAGCTGAGCTTTTTAAACCGATCTGCATACTTTATTATCCATTGCTGAGCACTGCAACCTGGGAACTGAAGTGGATGTGTGTGCACTAGCTTTTCATTAAACAGAGGAACCTCTGCATGAACAAATTGTTAGGTTCAAACGTTTACCGGTCTCTCATTTTATATTTTTCCTAGACACCTTGCACCTCCCTGTGTGTAAAGATGAGGTTTCCCTTGAAGAGGAGAGGAGCCCCGGTCTGGTCCAGGAGGAACCAGAGCCTCCGCACATTAAAGAGGAGCAGGAGGAGAAGCTGCTACAAAGACCAGAAGAGGTTGATAGGCCAATGATGACATTACTAGCAGTGAAAAGTGAAGGTGATGATGGTGAAAACAGAGACGCAGAGCCTGTAGCCAGCACCTCAACTGAACACATGATAACACAAGCTGATCCAGAGGACTGTGGAACATCACAACCAACTAGTGATGACCAGCTCCTGTCTCCTCTCTCCAGCTCCTGTTCTGAATCTGACATCACTGAAGACAGTGATGAGTGGGAGCCCAGTGTAGATCAGTCACCTTTAAACACACTGAAGTCGCACAAGACACAACATGTGGAAGGACAGATGAGGACTCATAAAAAGAAGAGGTCATTTACTTGTTCAGTTTGTAACAAAGGCTTCAGTCAAAAGGGTGACCTAAATAGACACATGAGGACTCATACAGGAGAAAAGCCATTTACTTGTACAGATTGTAACAGAGGCTTTAGTCGAGCGTCTCATCTAAAATTACACATGAGCATTCATACAGGGGAAAGGTCATTTACTTGTTCAGTTTGTGGCAGAGGCTTTAGTCAAGGAAGTCATCTAAAGCGACACACAATGACTCATACAGGAGAAAAGCCATTTACTTGTACAGATTGTAACAGAGGATTTAGTCGACCGTCTCATCTAAAAATACACATGAGAACTCATACAGGGGAAACATCATTCACTTGTACAATTTGTAACAGAGGCTTCAGCCAAGGGAGTAATCTAAAATACCACATGAGGACTCATACAGGGGAAACATCATTCACTTGTACAGTTTGTAACAGAGGCTTCAGTCAAGGGAGTAATCTAAAACAACACATGAGGACTCATACAGGGGAAAAACCATTCACTTGTACCATTTGTAACAGAGGATTTAGTCAAGTGATTGGTCTAAAAAGACATATGAGCACTCACACAGGGGAAAAGCCCTTTAGCTGTACTGTTTGTGGCCACGGCTGTATTCAAAAAAGAGATCTAAACATACACATGAGAACTCATACAGGGGAGAAGCCATTCACTTGTACCGTTTGTAACAAAAGCTTTACTCAAAACTCTCATCTAAAAGCACACTTGAGGACTCATACAGGGAGGAAACCCTTTAGGTGCAGTTTGTGATAAATGCCTTGGTCCAAATACACGTGGATTCATATGCAGGAAAGGTGTGTTTTTTTCTTTTCCTCTTTTTTTTTGTTGTACTGCTTGTATCGGGTGTAAGTTTTGTAATACTGCTGTCCAAAGACGAATAATAACAAGAATGTAACTGGTAAAATGTCACATCTGTTTTTTTTTTTGTTTTTTTTTTAAGTTGAATGCATTCAGAGAAATCTGTTGTGGTTCTTTAAAAGGTTCCATATAGAACATCTGTTGTGGTTCTTTAACCCTTTGCCGTCCGAAATAGAATGGTGGTTGGCAGATTAGCCGTGAAATTTCTATTATTGTATTGTGATCTGAGACATAATATTATGTTTATAAACATGAGCCCGCCGCCCCTCCTTCTTGGACAGCGCCGTTGTTTTTTCTTTTCTTTTTTTTTCCCCAGGTCATTAGCTCACCGTGATTTTCTCGATCTCCGTTGGGATAAAGTGGTGGTTTTGGCCGGGCATCGATCTCCCCGTGCGTTTCGCGTGCGCGATCCGCGCGCTTAACGATCCATGCATATAGTCCAGGAGTGACTGAACAGTCGATGTGTCCACTTTGGATAGCCTAGCACCTAGCACTCCAGCTCTGCTAGTGCTAACGTCCAAACAACAAGTGTGTGGGAGGAAGGAAGGCTGAAGAAGGAGAGGCCATGAGAGTCACTTCTGTTTCATGTCAGAGCAGCCACGAGCCACCGATGGACGAGCGGTGACTAGGGAAGGTTAGACGATCGCCGATTTTCGGATCAAAATCATTTATTCCGGTTTTAATGACAAAGTCCGGGAAAGTACGGCGTGGCTGAGACTCCTTGCTGGGATGTGCGATATACTACGGTTTTAACATTAACACCTTCTAAGCCAAGGGGAGCCCCTTAATGTTAAAACCGTACTATATCGCACATCCCCCCAGGGACTCTCAGCCACGTCGTACATTCCCGGACTTTGTCTTTAAAACCGGAATAAAAGCTTTTGATCCGAAAATCGGCGATCGTCTAACCTTCCCTAGTCACCACTCGTGCACTGATAGCTCATGCAGACCGTGCATGAAGCAGAGGTGACGTCAGCGCCTCTCCTTCTCCAAGGCACCTTCCACCCATCCGTTTACTGTCTACACACTCGAGCTCCTCCTGCAGCCATGCTTGGGGCTATGCTAGCGAAACTTTTCAGTTCTGTTCTTCAGTCACACATGGACTATTTGCGGGGACATTTACGTGAAAGGATCGCGCACGCGAAACGCACAGGGACATCGACGATCGGCCAAAACCCCCATTCTATCCCAACGGAAATCGAGAAAATCATGGTGAGTTACTGGCCTGGGGGAAAAAAAAAAAGAAAAAACAGCGGCGCTGTTCAAGATGGAGGGGCTGCGGGGTCATGTTTATAAACATAATATTATGTCTCAGATCACAATACAATAATAGAAATGTCACGGCTAATCTACCAACCACCATTCTATTTCGGACGTCAAGGTGTTAAGGGGCTCCCCGTGGCTTACAAAGTGTTAAAAGGTTCCATATAGAACATCTCGAGGGCTTGGAGCAAAAAGGGCGTAAGTGACATTTTTTTTCACAGGACAGCTTTTCATTGATTGTAATTATTTAATTAAAAACAACATTAAAAAGTATATTTTGAAATACCATTCATTGAAGCCTAATCTGTATTAAAGTATAGACTGATTAAACATATTGATTTAAATTAAATAATTGCAATCAATAGAAAGCTATCCTGTGAAAACAATTTAAAATGTCACTTACGCCTTTTTTGCTCTAAGCCCTATTCTTTTGTGGTTCTTTAAAAGGTTCCATATTATAGAACATCTGTTGTGGTTTTTTAAAAGGTTCCATATAGAACATCTGTTGAGGTTATTTTTAAATGGAAACATTTTGGGGACGCTGACATTACTGTAAGGGATCATTAACCTTCCTGTGTGTTTGTGTGTGTGTGTGTGTGTGTGTGTGTGTGTGTGTGTGTGTGTGTGTGTGTGTGTGTGTGTGTGTGTGTGTGTGTGTGTGTGTGTGTGTGTGTGTACACGCGTGCGTGCATGTGTTTGAAATGTCAAACCCAGACATACCCTGACTGTCCATCTGTATGTCTGTCCTTCTTGTCTTCCTTCACAGCTGTATCATTCTTTCTCCTAGCATGAGTAGTGAGTTATGAAGTTAAAATGTGTTTTTTTCATTTTTTTTTTTTTTTTTACACAGTCTCTACTGTATATTGATTCTATTCATTATACTCTATAGTAGGAGTAGGACGTTTATTGCGGGTGATTATGTTCCATGTGTTTGGTGTGTTCACATTGTGGTGTGGACAGGTGAATATACTGTATATATAAGAAAGATAATGCTGTACCAAAATGTCAATTGTTATCAACAATAGTAGCTCTCTTGGATCTGCGGTTGCTTGCCTTATCTGTTGAGTGGGGGGGCTGGGGTTAGTCTCCCATAGGAGGCGAGCTGCCTCACTCAGTCTGCTAAACATTACATTGATGTAAGACGGGCGAGATGTAAAATAATGTTCACCTCATCAATCATGTAGGTCTACATTATAATAAACCATTCCAAAAAAAATCTAAACTTTTATTTTTACAATCTTTAATTAACAATGGGGTAGGTCTTTGGTCTGCCACGGGGTCTCCTCCCAGTGGGACGTGCATCGAGGACCTTCCTAGGAAGGTGCTCGGGTGGCATCCGTACTAGATGCCGAAACCACCAGAGTCTCTCTCGGGTGACTGAACTTCTGTAAGCGAGGCACCAGCCACCTGTCTGTTTCGGCAGCTTGTACCCGCGACACTTTCAGTCATGACCCACACTTTATGACCATAGATGAGAGTAGGAACGAAGATTGCTCAGTAGTGAGATGTAAAATACTTTTCACTTCATCAATCATGTAGGCCTACATTATAATAAATTATTAAATATTATATAAGTGTGGCGGAGAGAGTCACAGCCCCAGCCTGAAGCCTCAAAAGTCTAGTATCTGCCCTCATTCCATAGGGATATACCTTTGGAGTAATGGTTAAGGTATTGGACTTTCACGTGGGAGACCCGGGTTCGAATATATATATATATAATAAACCATTCAAAGCTTTTATTTTTACAATGTTTAATTATCAACGGGGTAAATTCATTCTAATCAAATTATTGACTTAGGAATTTGTCAAAAATTACCAAACTATAACAAACAACAATGTCTCCATGGGGTGAATAATAGAAAAATAAATAATAAAATAATCATAATTTAAAAAAAGTATTCTTTTAACTATAATATAGTATATTTTGAAGACGTAGTCTAGTAGTGACAGTCTAAGCTTAGTATAGTAACAGTTACGCACCTCCTCCACCAGACGGCGACATAACCTGGATCCTTTGCTGCGCACCCGTGAACCCTGCTTGAAACACGTCGACCCTGAACCGGAAGTAAATGCTTGTCGTTTATTTTCTTTCGCGTGTACCAAAACTCTTTCAGTAGCCGTTAAGCTAACGCTAGAATTGTTGATATTTGCGCCTTTACACATCATTATATAACTATATTACAGTAGGAACAGAAAGCTTTACACATTATAAGGCTATATTACACTAGGAACAGCGAGCTTTACACATTCTATAAGTATATTGCCGTTGGTAAAGATGTCTCAAAAAGGAGGTAAAACGTCCGCACGGCTGAAGATAAATGAACACATGACGTCGGTGGGAGAGGAGATATTGTGTGTTTTGGAGAAACAGCAGCGTGGTGTTGATGTTTGTAGTGTGAATTTTAATGTCCGAGTGTTCGTGTTGGAGCGCCTAAGTTCGGCTGCAGAGTTCGTGTTCAACCTCTTCCAGAGAGAGATGGAGACACTAGAAATTCTGCTGGAGACAAAAGACAAACTGCTGGACGCGATGCTACAGCCACACATCAAACTACACAGAGCAGGTTGGTTCACGCTTCTTGACAAAATATGAGTTCAACACGAGCTTAGCTGCTTGCTGAACTACACGTCGAGTTGTTGTTTGTTTGGTTGATTGATTGATGAATACTTTATTAGAATTTTGTAATTGCATAGGAATAGTGCAGGACAGTACAGTTCAGATACATTTACATGTTTGATACCATGCTACTCACCAGTTAAGAGTGGGGTGGCTCAGAGTAGATGACAGAGTACAGCAACTTGCAATGGGCCTGGTGTACAAGATACACTACACCACTATGATACCCAAGTACCTTTCAAAATACTTTATAAACATTAAGGATGTCCATAATTACAACACCAGAGGCAGCGCCACAGATCACTTTCAACCCAGAGTCAAAACCAACGGGTTCCTCCCTATGTTCCCAAGGTTCTATGTTTCCAGGTTAGGTTTAGGGTTAGGGTTAGGGTTAGGGTTAGTTAGGGTTAGGGTTAGGGTTAGGGTTAGGGTAAGGGTTAGGGTTAGGGTAGGGTTAGGGTTAGGTTTAGGGTTAGGTTTAGGTTGGGGTTAGGATTAGGTGGTAAATGGGGAATATAGAACCCTGGGAACATAGAACCTTGGGAACATAGGTACGGTCCCAAAACCAACAAAGGGTCAAACTCTTTTTTCTGCTATACCACCAAAATGTGGAAAGCCTTACCGAAGGCCATAAAGGAGTGTGGATCACTAGCATCCTTTAAAATTGCCCTGAAAAACCACTTACAGGCAGCAGCCGTTCGCAACTGGTAAAAAATGAACCTAGCCCAACCCTACCCTCCCCTGCCCCTTCTTTGTATATACTGTTTGTTTTAGACTTACTGTCTTTTTTTTTTGTTTTTCTTTACATATCTACTGCATAGTACTGTGTTCTATTTGTCTGTCATTCAATGTTATATGAGATACTTCAATGGTTTCCAGTGGAAATAAGCTTAGTCTTTTCATGGATCTCCTTTTAGTAGACCTTGTACCAGTGAACTGTACCGTCATGAAACTGTACCTTTTCCTATGCAAACTTCTAATAAAGTCTTCAATCAATCAAAGTGAGGGTAACCGGAATGCTCGCCTTTAAAACATGCAGGGTCCACCCTATGTTCCCCAGGTTCTATGTTCCCCAGGTTCTATGTTCCCCACTTCCCCCCAAAAAAGGATCTATGTTCCCCAGGTTCTATGTTCCCCACCCACCCTCCCCACAAAAAGGTTCTATGTTCCCCACTCAACCAAAAAAAGGATCTACTGTATGTAACCTACCAAAAAGGAAAAAAAAGTATGTTCCCAACTCAAATGCAGAAAATGGTGGGACATCTGGGCACTAAGAACATGTGGGCCCAGATGTCTCCACCCCTAAGTGCCCACTCGTCTAAGTGCACACTCATCCAAATGACCACGTGTCCCTATTGCCCAGATGTCCAGGTGCCCACTCGTCCAGATGCCCAGTCTTAACAAAAATATGGTGTCCAGAACTCCAGATGTCCCTGGCACCCCTGTCCCACTAGTATTCGTAATTTCTCCCCATTATTGTGTGTTTTGAGTTGTTATTAATAATTAGAAATGAATGTTTCCTGCATTTTTGGATGAGTGTTGGACATAGAACCATTTTTAAGTTGAACGGGGAACATAGAACCTTTTTTGTGGGTGTAAGTGGGGAACATAGAACCTAGGGAACATAGGACCTTTTTGGGGTAAGTGGGGAACATAGAACCTTTTTTGCGGGGGTAAATGGGGAACAGAACCTGGGGAACATAGGTACGGTCCCAAACACGCTCGCCCCAAAGTTATTTCTGCCGACTTCATGCCAGACACTCGGTGGGTCGGTTCTGGTTATCTTGTGTTTGTTTGACTGAATAAAAGGTTTTATTACCCGGCTTGGTTGAATGCTTGATTCTGATTGGTCAATCATTGAAATCAGCGGTCTGATATTTCTGGATAACAGGCCGCTGCGATCTATAACAGACCGATGCCTAATCAAAAGCTCAGAGAACTTGCTGCACTCAAGGCTTCACAGCGTCATTTACAACTAAACATTGCTCTCAAGAATGTTTTTTAAAATATTTTAAGCGAGAATTAGACAACGCAGTATCAGAAAATGGATTTTATTTGTTCAGCACTTCCTTGTTTTCCAGGGCGACACTTGTGGAACACTTTCAGCAGTCTGTAAACATGGAAATACTTTGTTTTGTTTTTAGTTTTGAGGGTTAGGGTTAGCCCGACAGGTGGATATGTCACGTCCGCTCCGTGTCGATGGCATATCAACCTGTCGGCCTCCTATCACTCGATAACGACCGCTGAGCGAGATGTTATCCCTTACATAAATAACTTTAGGGTTAGGCATAGTTTTACTGAGGTTACGAATAGGATATCGAGGGTTAGGTTTTGGCACCGTTTTCACTGAGGTTATTGTTAGGAATAAGCTTACATTTTGGAATACCAGGCAGAGACCATTCTACCGCTGTGCCGGATAGAAGACTAAGGCGACTGTGTTTTAGAGCGCTGCTTACTTCGCACATTTGCAATTTTTATTAAACAAAAACTTGGCAGATACAGAGACGATAGTCTAAGATTTCCATACACGGCTTACAGCTGCAAATGTTGGTGAGTTAAATTCCCTGGCTTTTCTAGCCTCCGATTCCAATTTTGGGCTTTTGATCCCGTCGAGAGCGGAAATGGCCTAAGTAGGGATGGCCAACGGTTAATCGTTACCGTTTAACGATAAGAAATTGGTTACCGGTAAGTACTAACGGTTAATGGTGACCGATAAAAAAAAAAAGAAAAGCAACCCATGTGTCACACCAAAAGCCCCGTACACCAATATCTATGCAACATCAAGTCATCAACCATGCAACCATACGCACTATGGTCACAGATTTCTGGACACCAATGTCTGTGTAACATCCATGCCTGCATGGCGACAACAGCCATTCACTTCACTTGTGTAATCGCTGACGTCACTCGTTTGCGATCATTTTCTTTTTTTTATCTAGCCTAGCTCAGCTGTGTTTAGCCATTAGCTTACTATGCCTAACTCTAACCCTAACCTCAGTAAAACTATGCCTAACCCTAACCTCTGTGGGGTGAGGCGCTATCATTCCTGCCGACGCTACGTTGTCGTTGTTGTGGATCAAAGCAACTGCTTGTTCCGCCCCGCGCTGCACGACGAGTGCTCCTGTTCTCAATTTCACTGAAACTAAAAGAAACTGTGACATATACATCGGTTTTTAAGGTGGTTGGGTTCCATTTGATCCATCTCCTATTACAGCAGCTCATGAATCTTGCTGCTCTGTTTGCGTTATTTTCCTAACGGTTAACGTTTTTTAACAGATAAGGCCTTACGGTTATCGGTTAAGAAAAAATCTCCATTTGGCCATCCCTAGGCCTAAGTCATGTTGTAGTCCTCGAAGGACTACACCTTGGCTGGAAAGATCAAACCCGACAGTTTTAAAGATGGAATGACACGTAAAAAAAGCTATATATGACTACATGTTTGACTAATATTGTTGATGATTTCACGGCACAACTCTACTGTACTTTACTGTACTGTTCTGTCTGTCGGCCGGTCCGTCTCACCTTGCCCACACTATGAAAACTGTGAAAATGTATTTTATTACCAAATCTGTGAATATAAGAATTATATTACTGTACCTGTCATATCTTAGTTTTAGAAACATTATTCATGTAAATTAGTTTGTTTTGCTTATTTGTTGAAATGATAAAAATCGCTACGATGGTCGGTGGATTACCACCCCCGCTGCTGGGTGGTTGAAGGCTGGATTCCAGCGGCGCGGTGTGGTGCTGTCATAGCGATTTTTATAGTTATAATGCATAAGCATAAACAAACTAGTTCACGTGAACGATATCAATGTGACTAAGATATTCAATTGGGTACATATATTTTATATGCGCAGGATTAGAATTAAAATACATTTTATGTTGAGGCTACTTCCTCAATTTCCTTGTCAGTGCTTTACAGTGTTTACAGAGACCATGTGACATTGAACTGTATCATAATGTAACATTTTGCAGCGTGGCGACACCGACCTGCCGATGTTAACCGATGATGAGTGCTAGACCACCAATTACCATTACTTTTTTTACCAATGGTTCGGGGACCACCAGTGATCGTTGAGGGGTTTCCAGGTGGTCCCCAGCAAAAAGATGGAGATTTGGTAACCGAATGGACCCTTTATAAGATCTTTAACTCATGAGTGTAAAATGAAACCCAATGGATCCTTATGGGCAACGACAATATATTCTAAGTGTTGGGTCTGAGTGGCTAAATGTCATCAAATGGTGGTCTAATATTACTTATAAAAAACGACCGCTAAATCGGAGAGGTAATGACCGATGTCCGATACCGACATCTGGGTCCAATAGCGACCCATATATCAGTCGGGCTCTACCTTTAACCCCATGTAATTCCCCACGCTCAAGGGCAAAATGTCAGGGCCAACCAAATATACCCCTTGATGTGGCGTAGTTTTTCTTTTGGAAAATCCATTTGGTATATAATATGCATCTTTTTGTCCAAGTCGTAGTGACTGTCAAGACTACACTAGGTTACTCAAGCATTTAAATAGGGATTGGGGAAACAAACAGGGGGGACCAAAACAAAGCAATCCCTGTTTCCAAACAAGGTCCGAGGTTAGGGCTTTTCTGTTTGGATGAATGGGCTGTCAATTTTAATTCAAAGGAGCTTTATTGGCATGAGCAAACATATGTTTACATTGCCAAATTTCAACTGAGTTTTCCCCCGAAATTCTCCTTTAACCCTTAAGTTCTGTTCAGATTCACTACATACACCTTCGTTCTGTTCGGGTCATTTTGACCCGGGGGATATTTGGTTTAAAAAAAACAACACTAATATAAACTTTAACTTAACAAATCATCATGATACATTGACTTTGACTCAATACCAAACAATTAATATGATATATATCGTAAATGTTTGCATTTCTGCTTTGCTATATCACATTAAACACTGAAAGAGCTAGGCGTTTTTACTGATTTAGCTGAAATTCATGTAAAAAAAACTACTTTATTTAATACTGGGCAATATTGCTCATGCTTATAGGAAAAAATAAAATCAGACAATGTTTTATGAACTTTTTTTTTCAACATGCCCATTAATTGAATACTTGTGGTTCAAGAACAGGACATCATTCTCACATAGAGCTGAACACACATGTGAACACACATGAACGTCACATATGAATATACACTTGAACGTATACACTAGGCCAGAGGTTTTCAAACACTTTGGTCTCAGGGCACCCCTGTAAACAACATTTTCATCCACAGCACCCCTGAATTATATTGTTACTTTGCAGCACCTTATGTTTATGTAAAATAATGTAAAATTTTCCCTCAGATACAGTACAGTCACAAGGAGAACTTCAGAGGGGTGAGGGTGAGGGGTGAGGAGGGGAGGGGTGAGGAGGGGAGGGGGTGAAGGGTGTGTGTGTGTGTGTGTGTGTGTGTGTGTGTGTGTGTGTGTGTGTGTGTGTGTGTGTGTGTGTGTGTGTGTGTGTGTGTGTGTGTGTGTGTGTGTGTGTGTGTGTGTGGGTGAGGGCGATAGGAGGGGGGAGAAGGGGGGGAAGGAGGTGACTGTGTGTCTGTGTTAGTATACATGCTTTCTTTTATTTCTGTGCATCTGGGGTGGCGGGGGGTGGTGGGAGGGAGGTGGGGTTGGGTTGGGGGGTTTGGAGGAGAGGGGGTAAGGGTGAGGTGAGGGGGGTTGGAGGGGGGCAGAGGGGAAGGGGTTAGGGGGTGATTGTGTATCTGTGTTTGTACATGATTCCTTGTATTTCTGTGCATCAGGGGAGGGGGGGGGGGTTAGGTGTGTGTGTGTGTGTGTGTGTGTGTGTGTGTGTGTGTGTGTGTGTGTGTGTGTGTGTGTGTGTGTGTGTGTGTTTGGGGGGAGGGGGGGGGGGGGTTCGGAATGGGGCTTCGGAAGGGGGGTGTTAGAAGTGGGGGAGACTGTGTGTCTGTGTTTTGGCATAATACTGTGTATTTCTGTGCATCTGTGCTTCCGGGTCAAAATGACCCGAACAGCACTTAAGGTTCAAAAAATATGAGGGGGGTGTAGCATGGGTGTAGTGCAAAAATATTTTTTTTACATGTTCATCTCAGAAGAATCTTTAAGGCCAGTGAGTTTCAGGTGGAAAAATGTTAAACTTCTACCTTTTCTTTCCAAATGAAAATGTAAAACGGGTCAAAATGACCAGAACAGAACTTAAGGGTTAAGTCAACTTCACCTTTGGCTCTGTTCTTGGTCTGCTCGGTTTCCCTCTATACCATA
Source organism: Nannobrachium achirus (assembly GCF_963921795.1). Lineage (NCBI taxonomy): Eukaryota > Metazoa > Chordata > Actinopteri > Myctophiformes > Myctophidae > Nannobrachium > Nannobrachium achirus. The sequence continues at coordinate 7,992,684 of NC_137818.1, read as the reverse complement.
CCTCTGCCGAAAATAGCTTCCAGCTTGCCCGAGGATCTGAGCAGAATAATAACATTGTAATTGTCAGATTACCCGATTGATTACTTGAATCGAATTTTAATTGACCAATAAATAAAATGATCAATGGCCACGTTGGCCAGCTGCCTTGCTCCGCAACCATAGGTCGCAGTTAACAATGAAAACCGGCACTCTATCTCTGTGGTTCCCCTGACACATCTTTGTGACATCACAGGTGACATTACTGAGTGTCAGGGGAACAACTCTAATAGAATGGGTTTGCCGCTCTGACATCACACGCTGACTTCACTGTGATGTCAGGGGAACCACACTAACATAATCCCTTTTATGCCCATACATGGATAATCCTGATGTCATCAATATTATGCCCATATCTAACAGGACTTCATATGGGAATCCCCATATATGGAGGCCACATACCAAACTAACAGAATCCATATATGGCCAAGACAGCCCATATGTGTGTGGCTGGTTCTACAGACTGGGATCTCCATGTATGGAAATAAAAAGGATTGTATGTATGATGTCAGAAGTCATCCATTTTGAGGTGAGAACATGGAGAAAGTGGGCTTAATAATAAGTTGGCTGCGAATGCCATAAATGATGGTTTAATGTAACATTGAGGAGAGCGGAGCAGGTCACTGCTTCATGAGTGCAGAGTCAGCAGCTGGGGTGTGCTGGGGAGTTAATTGGTATTTAACCTAGATTTGTGCTTTTTGCTGGTGATGTAATTAATTATATTGGAGCCGATTCCAATAGTATAAACAATATTAAAAGGCTTTCATATACTCTTGATATCTTTTTCAAACTAGGTTTAGCCTGGTCTTTTGTGATTGTGTCCATTTCAGTCTGGTGTGTTCCTGTTTGTCTTAAAGATGAACCATCCAATATGAGTCTGTACTTAGATTTCGTTATACGAATGACAATGTTATTACATCGATGCGTGGACGTCTGGATCTAGCAGCAGGAAATTGAGGCAGCAATATAAACAGCTGAACTTTTCAAACCGATCTGCATACTTTATTATCCTTGCTGAGCACTGCAACCTGGGAACTGAAGTGGATGTGTGTGCACTAGCTTTTCATTAAACAGAGGAAACTCTGCATGAACAAAATGTTGAGTTCAACCCTTTACCGGTCTCTCATTGTATCTTTTTCCTAGACGCCTTGCACCTCCCTGTGTGTAAAGAGGAGGTTTCCCTTGAAGAGGAGAGGAGCCCCAGTCTGGTCCAGGAGGAGCCAGAGCCTCCACACATTAAAGAGGAGCAGGAGGAGAAGCTGCTACAAAGACCAGAAGAGGTTGATAGGCCAATGATGACATTACTAGCAGTGAAAAGTGAAGGTGATGATGGTGAAAACAGAGACGCAGAGCCTGTAGCCAGCACCTCAACTGAACACATGATAACACAAGCTGATCCAGAAGACTGTGGAACATCACAACCAACTAGTGATGACCAGCTCCTGTCTCCTCTCTCCAGCTCCTGTTCTGAATCTGACATCACTGAAGACAGTGATGAGTGGGAGCCCAGTGTAGATCAGTCACCTTTAAACACACTGAAGTCGCACAAGACACAACATGTGGAAGGACAGATGAGGACTCATAAAAAGAAGAGGTCATTTACTTGTTCAGTTTGTAACAAAGGCTTCAGTCAAAAGGGTGACCTAAATAGACACATGAGGACTCATACAGGAGAAAAGCCATTTACTTGTACAGATTGTAACAGAGGCTTTAGTCGAGCGTCTCATCTAAAATTACACATGAGCATTCATACAGGGGAAAGGTCATTTACTTGTTCAGTTTGTGGCAGAGGCTTTAGTCAAGGAAGTCATCTAAAGCGACACACAATGACTCATACAGGAGAAAAGCCATTTACTTGTACAGATTGTAACAGAGGATTTAGTCGACCGTCTCATCTAAAAATACACATGAGAACTCATACAGGGGAAACATCATTCACTTGTACAATTTGTAACAGAGGCTTCAGCCAAGGGAGTAATCTAAAATACCACATGAGGACTCATACAGGGGAAACATCATTCACTTGTACAGTTTGTAACAGAGGCTTCAGTCAAGGGAGTAATCTAAAACAACACATGAGGACTCATACAGGGGAAAAACCATTCACTTGTACCATTTGTAACAGAGGATTTAGTCAAGTGATTGGTCTAAAAAGACATATGAGCACTCACACAGGGGAAAAGCCCTTTAGCTGTACTGTTTGTGGCCACGGCTGTATTCAAAAAAGAGATCTAAACATACACATGAGAACTCATACAGGGGAGAAGCCATTCACTTGTACAGTTTGTAACAAAAGCTTTACTCAAAACTCTCATCTAAAAGCACACTTGAGGACTCATACGGGGAGGAAACCCTTTAGGTGCAGTTTGTGATAAATGCCTTGGTCCAAATATACGTGGATTCATATGAAGGAAAGGTGTTTTTTTTTCCTCCTTTTTTTTGTACTGCTTATATCGGGTGTAAGTTTTGTAATACTGCTGTCCAAAGACAATTTCTTTTTTCTTCTTTTTTTTCTTACAGAGTGAGTTGAAATTAAATGGGTGTGGCAACTGAAGCAGTTGAATGCACTCAGTTCCTTCAGGCTCAATAAAGTATCTACAGTATGTTCATGTGGAGCAAGGAGACATCCAGACCAAAACACATATAGTAGCCGGGGAGCCACTGGGCCAAAATGAGAGAGGACCTGTGATGTCATGACATACTCCAAATTTTTGTTTGTCCTATTAATTTGGTCAATAAGGTACACAGAATGAGCACCTGCTAAATCCTGTGAAAAAAAGTTTCCCATTGACTTCACTATACTGGAAAAAAACACACCAAAAAAAGTAGCATGTGAGGGGTCAAACTAAGGGTTCTTCATGATTCTGAATCCATTGCAAGCATTTGTTTTGCATGAAAAACATTCCTTGGGCTAGATTTCAGCCTCTCAAACCTGTGAAAAGTGATGAGTCATCACTTTTCACCGTTATTTTGGTCCGTTTTCTAGCCCAAGGAATGTTTTTCATGCAAAACAAATGCTTGCAATGGATTCAGAATCATCAAGAATCCCTAGTTTGACCCCTCACATGCTACTTAAAGCATATTTTTTTGGTGTGTTTCTTTCCTTTATATTGAAGTCGATGGAGTGAATATACAAATGGCCATAACTTTTTTTCGCAGGATTTCCGGCAGAGCAGGCCTCTCATTCTGTGGACCTTGATGACCAAATTAATAGAAAAAACAAAAATTAAAAGTATGTCATGACATCACAGGTAACATCCTATTCTTTGAGCTTTTGGGCCTGTGGCTCCCCGGCTATAGGGTTAAATCTGCCTTTTATTATACCCCTTCATACCTGCTTTAGTCGATTTTTTTCATAGCTGCCCCTGTTGCTAGATTTTGGCTGCCCCTGTTGCTAGATTTCGCGGGCTCTCTCATAACTAACACAGTGGATTGTCCTTAGGCTAGTGCGGTTATTTCTTTAGCTTCAAAGTTAGTATTTTTTGATTGGATTGTGTTTACACAACGTCCTGAGACCAACCAAACCGATGTTTTGACCTCACAGGCACCCTTGTCAAACGGCTTCTGCTCTGCACCAGAGCAGGGAGAGGAGAGGCTAGAAAGGGAGGGGAGGGAGGGGTCTGTTTGACAAGTAAGGGTGCCTGTGAGGTCAAAACAGCGGTTTGGTTGGTCTCAGGACGTTGTGTAAACACAATCCAATAAAAAAATAATAACTTTGAAGCTAAAGAAATAACCGCACTAGCCTAAGGACAATCCACTGTGTTAGTTATGAGAGAGCCCGCGAAATCTAGCAACGGGGGCAGCCGAAATCTAGCAACAGGGGCAGCTATGAAAAAAATCGACTAAAGCAGGTATGAAGGGGTATAATAAAAGGCAGATTTAACCCTATATGTGTTTTGGTCTGGATGTCTCCTTTAAAAGGTTCCATATAGAACATCTCGAGGGCTTGGAGCAAAAAGGGCGTAAGTGCCTTTTTTTTTCACAGGACAGCTTTTCATTGATTGTAATTATTTAATTAAAAACAACATTAAAAAGTATATTTTGAAATACTATTCATTGAAGCCTAATCTGTATTAATTTTCAGGCCGGGAACACATTTTGCTGTTTGGGAGGGGCTTACAGTACATGTACAGTATGTAGCAACATATTTGTTTTGTAGGCTAATTTCTGATTTAGCCCTATTCTATAGGTTAGGCCTAAATGGGTTAAAATATAGACTGATTAAACATATTGATTTAAATTAAATAATTACAATCAATAGATAGCTATCCTGTGAAAAAAATGTAAAATGTCACTTAATACGCCCTTTTTGCTCTAAGCCCTATTCTGTTGTGGTTCTTAAAAAGGTGCCATATAGAACATCTGTTGAGGTTCTTTTTAAATTTTGGGGACGCTGACATTACTAAGTGATCATTAACCTTCGAGTACGTTGCTCTAATACACAGGTGTGTGTGTGTGTGTGTGTGTGTGTGTGTTCACAGCTGTATCATTCTTCCTCCTAGCATGATTAGTGAGTTATGAAGTTAAAATGATTTCTTTTTTTTACACAGTCTCTACTGTATATTGATTCTATTCATTATACTCTATATAGTAGGAGTAGGACGTTTATTGCGGGTGATTATGTTCCATGTGTTTGGTGTGTTCACATTGTGGTGTGGACAGGTGAATATACTGTATATATAAGAAAGATAATGCTGTACCAAAATGTCAATTGTTATCAACAACAGTAGCTGGGGTTCGTCTCCCATAGGAGGCGAGCTGCCTCACTCAGTCTGCTAAACATTACATTGATGTAAGATGGGCGAGATGTAAAATAATGTTCACCTCATCAATCATGTAAGTCTGCATTATAATAAACCATTAAAAAAAAAAATCTAAACTTTTATTTTTACAATCTTTAATTAACAATGGGGTAGGTCTTTGGTCTGCCACGGGGTCTCCTCCCAGTGGGACGTGCATCGAGGACCTTCCTAGGAAGGTGCTCAGGTGGCATCCGTACTAGATGCCCAAACCACCAGAGTCTCTCTCGGGTGACTGAACTTCTGTAAGCGAGGCACCAGCCACCTGTCTGTTTCGGCAGCTTGTACCCGCGACACTTTCAGTCATGACCCACACTTTATGACCATAGATGAGAGTAGGAACGAAGATTGCTCAGTAGTGAGATGTAAAATACTTTTCACTTCATCAATCATGTAGGCCTACATTATAATAAATAATTAAATATATAAGTGTGGCGGAGAGAGTCACAGCCCCAGCCTGAAGCCTCAAAAGTCTAGTATCTGCCCTCATTCCATAGGGATATACCTTTGGAGTAATGGTTAAGGTATTGGACTTTCACGTGGGAGACCCGGGTTCGAATATATATATATATATATAATAAACCATTCAAAGCTTTTATTTTTACAATGTTTAATTGTCAACGGGGTAAATTCATAAATCAAATTATTGACTTAAGAATTTGTCAAAAACACAAAAATTACCAAACTATAACAAACAACAATGTCTCCATGGGGTGATTAATAGAAAAATAAATAATAAAATAATCATAATTTTAAAAAAGTATTCTTTTAACTATAATATAGTATATTTTGAAGACGTAGTCTAGTAGTGACAGTCTAAGCTTAGTATAGTAACAGTTACGCACCTTCTCCACCAGACGGCGACATAACCTGGATCCTTTGCTGCACACCCGTGAACCCTGCTTGAAACACGTTGACCCTGAACCGGAAGTAAAGGCGTGTCGTTTATTTTCACCAGTATCAAAACACTTTCAGTAGCCGTTAAGGTAACGCTAGAATTGTTGATATTTGCGCCTTTACACATCATTATATAACTATATTACAGTAGGAAGAGAGCTGTACACATTATAAAGGTATATTACACTTTAGGAACTGCGAGCTTTACACATTTTATAAGTATATTACCGTTGGTAAAGATGTCTCAAAAAGGAGGTAAAACGTCTGTACAGCTGAAGATAAATGAACACATGACGTCGGTGGGAGAGGAGATATCTTTTGTTTTGGAGAAACAGCAGAGACGTGTTGATGTTTGTAGTGTGAAGCTTAATGTCAGAGTGTTTGTGTTAGAGCGCCTAAGTTCGGCTGCAGAGTTCGTGTTCAAACTCTTCCAGAGAGAGATGGAGACACTAGAAATTCTGCTGGAGACAAAAGACAAACTGCTGGACGCGATGCTACAGCCACACATCAAACTACACAGAGCAGGTTGGTTCACGCTTCTTGACAAAATATGAGTTCAACACGAGCTTAGCTGCTTGCTGAACTACACGTCGAGTTGTTGTTTGTTTGGTTGATTGATTGAGTGAATACTTTTATTATAAGTTTGTAATTGCATAGGAATAGTGCAGGACAGTACAGTTCAGATACATTTACATGTTTGATACCGTGTGAAGTGAGGGTAACCGGAATGCTCGCCTTTAAAACATGCGGGGTCCACCCTATGTTCCCCAGGTTCTATGTTCCCCAGGTTTTTTGTTCCCCACTTCAACCTCAAAGGGGTTCTATGTTCCCCAGGTTCTATGTTCCCCACCCACCCTCTCCCAAAAAAGGTTCTGTGTTCCCCGCCCACCCAAAAAAAATGTAAATGTTCCCAACTCAAATGCAGGAAATGGTGTGGGACATATGGGCACTAAGAACATTTGGGCAATCCTAATTTAGGTGCCCAGTTGTCCAGGTGCCCACTGCCCAGATGTCTCCACCCCTAAGTGCCCACTGGTCTAGGTGCACACTCATCCAAATGCCCACGTGTCCCTATTGCCCAGATGTACAGGTGCCCACTCGTCCAGATGCCCAGTCTTAACAAAAGTATGGTGTCCAGATGTCCCTGGTACCCCTGTACCACTAGTATTTGTAATTTCTCCCCATTATTGTGTGTTTTGAGTTGTTATTAATAATTAGAAATGAATGTTTCCTGCATTTTTGGATGAGTGGGGAACATAGAACCTTTTTTAAGTTGAGCAGGGAACATAGAACCTTTTTTTGTGGGTGTAAGTGGGGAACATAGAACCTAGGGAACATAGGACCTTTTTGGGGTAAGTGGGGAACATAAAACCTTTTTTGTGGGGGTAAATGGGGAACATAGAACCTGGGGAACATGGATACGGTCCCAAACACGCTCGCCCCAAAGTTATTTCTGCCGACTTCACGCCAGACACTCGGTGGGTCGGTTCTGGTAATCTTGTGTTTGTTTGACTGAATATAAGGTTTTATTACCCGGCTTGGTTGAATGCTTGATTCTGATTGGTCAATCGCTGACATCAGCGGTCTGATATTTCTGGATAACAGACCGCTGCGCTCTATAACAGACCAATGCCTAATCAAAGGCTCAGAGAAGCTGCTGCATTCAAGGCTTCACTGTGTGAATTCAGTGCCGTAGCCAACTTGTCAACCATGTATACAAACACAGCGTCATTTACAACTAAACATTGCTCTCAAGAATGTTTTTTTTAAATATTTTAAGCAAGAATTAGACAACACAGTATCAGAAAATGGATTGTATTTGATCAGCACTTGACTTCCTTGTTTTCCAGGGCGACACTTGTGGAACATTTTCAGCAGTTCGTAAACATGGAAATACTTTGTTTTGTTTTTAGTTTTGAGGGTTAGGGTTAGCCCGACAGGTTGATATGCCACCTTCGCTCCATGTCGGTGGCATATCAACCTGTCGACCTCCTATCACTCGATAACGACCGCTGAGCGAGATGTTATCCCTTACATAAATAACTTTAGGGTTAGGCATAGTTTTACTGAGGTTACGATTAGGATATCGAGGGTTAGGTTTTGGCACAGTTTTCACTGAGATTAAGGTATAACGGTTGCAACTATATAAACGGAAGCATTAGTTATAGCGAGTAAATGAGGGAGGTGGTGGTTCAATATAGAATAAATCAAAAGGTAATTAGGAAAATAGAATTAGCTGAACTTAATGAATTAAATTAAATAAATAAACAAACAAACAAACAAATAAAGCTTCAAATAAGAAAGTGTTCACTTACTCAAAAAGTTAAACTAAAGGAAGCTGATCCAGCTTAAGTGTCCAGGCACTATTGATAATTCAACTCAAATGTAAAAAAGGCAATTCAGTCTATGTGATGGGGATGGCAATTCCCCTCTTACCACCTCTTGATCTAAGATTCAAGGTCTGTATAATAATCCTCCATGGAACTGTTCATTCATCCAATGGAATAGGGCAATCGAAAAGATCCAATATCCTTCAGTGGTCTTCTGTAGTCTTCAAAAGTACTAGCCACTAAACTACAATAATCTATCATAGCCTTCAGAAAGCAAGATCTTGGGAAAACATCCTCTTGCTCCTCTCCTCAGTGTTTCACACTAGTCTGTCTGGCAGCCCTCGGGCGCCCAGGTGCAGCAAACATTTTGATAGTGTTCACACCCCAGTCAGTCTAGCCTGATTCACATTGAATTCCGTTTAAGAAGAGCTTAAAACACAACTTTCTAATGTTACATGACGTGTGGAACGCTAAAGTCGTCTTGGTTACAGTGAAGGCTATGCGAAAATGATACAAGCTCAGAGTCACAATGATCGTTGCATCAGCACACACAAAACACGGGCGACAGCCAGTGACATGCAGAGAATGTTAGAAAGGCAGGGACTGACATTTCTAAAAGGGCCTTTTGGTGGACAATTCTCTTGAATGCAGCCTTCAGTTATGGTATGGAAAGGGGACATTTGCATTTCTTTTGCCATAGTAAAAACTGCATTCATGGTCTGAAGAGGGCACTTTTTACAGACGGATAAAAGGGCAGGGGCTCAAGCCCCCTTTGCCTGGCGACAGCCCCATCACATTACAGACTGATTATTTCATTCAATTTTCAATTTAATTCAAAGGGCTTTATTGGCATGAGAAAACATACATTTACTTTGCCAAAGTAGAAGTGTATACACCAGTAAGACTCCCTAATCGGGAGATAAGCGACCGTTGGTCGCTTATCTCCACAAATAGGCCAAAAGTTTGTTTTACCAATTATTACACTCTATGTGAACATTTACATCAACAAATCCCAAGTACTATGCAGAACGACCCATTTCAAGTTTTTAATGTACAACAATATTTAGAAAATAGGTCTACAAGCTGACAGTCCTCGTCCCTTATATTCCCATAGGTTATATGGAGATCTCAGTGTTTGTCAGTCCTTGTTCATTTATGCCCATATATGGACATCTCTATATCTACTGTAACAGTCCTTGTCCCTTTATGCCCATATATGGAGATCTCTTAACTGTAAGTCCTTGTCCCTTTTATGCCCATATATGGATATTCCTGATGTCATCAGTATATGAACATATATGGGCTTTCTGATATGCCCATATATGGAGATCTCTTAACTGTAAGCCCTTGTCCCTTTTATGCCCATATATGGATATCCCTGATGTCATCCGTATATGCCCATATATGGGCTTTCTAATATGCCCATATATGGAGATCTCTGTATCTCCATATATGGGTATAAGAGGATACTTCAGGTCTGACATCAGGTTTGTTTATATTGGGTTGCTAGGTTTGACATCACAATCTCTATGGGCCATCTGACCTAGAAATCTATATTTGGGCATAGATGACTCATCGTGACCGCACGTGTGACCGACGGACGGCCGGTGGAGGTTTTCATACTAAACTGCGACCTTACGGTCGCAAATACAATACAATACAATACAGTCAGAACAAAATATGTACAGGTGAAAACAGATTTCATGCATCAATGTTACGTGCAGGCAGAGCAGGGATATATATGTTACAGTCAGTTTGGGTAACTCGGTGAGATTGGGGTAAGAGCGCTCGTTTTGTAGTTCACCACACACCCCTACCACCACCTGGATCAATTCACTTTGATAGTCTCTTATCAGTGTGTAATTCTGCGTATTCACGATGAGATGGCGACAACAGCCATTCACTTGTGTTGTCGCTGACGTCACTCGTTTGCGACCACTCTTTCTTTGTTTATCTACTAGCCTAGCTCATTAGCTTACTATGCCTAACTCTAACCCTAACCTTAACCTCAGTAAAACTATGCCTAACCCTAACCTCTGTGGGGTGAGGCGCTATCATTCCTGCCGACCCTACGTTGTCGTTGTTGTGGATCAAAGCGACCGCTTGTTCTGCCCCGCGCTGCACAGCGAGCGCTCCTCGCTCGTTGTGCATATACTGACATATACATTGTTTTTTAAGGTGGTTGGGTTCCATTTGATATCCATCTCCTATCACAGCAGCTCATGAATCTTGCTGCTGTGTTTGCACATTGTTTTACTTCACCCAGCAGGTATGGGAGTTTATCATCATTTCATCAATCCCACCGTTTCTTTGCAAAAACAATTTCTTTTAGAAAACATTTGTATTCTTGTTTCTCCTAGTTTTATTGTTTTTAATGTGTAAATATGGCACTTAATTATGTGGGAAAACGGGTGTACCTATTTTCCTTTTTTAAATTGCTAAAATAGTGCATTTTTGAACACATTTCCTTAGCGGTTAACGGTTATTTAACCGATAAGACCTTACGGTTATCGGTTAAGAAAAATTCGCCATTTGGCCATCCCTAGGCCTTAGTCATGTTGTAGTCCTCGAAGGACTACACCTTGGCTGGAAAGATCAAACCGGACAGTTTTAAAGATGGAATGACACTTAAAAAAAAGCTAAATATGACTACATGTGTGGCTAATATTGTTGATGATGTCACGGCACAGGCACACCTCTACTGTACTTTACTGTACTGTACTGTCTGTCGGCCGATCCTTCTCACCTTGCCCACACTATGAAAACTGTGAAAATGTATTTTATTACCAAATCTGTGAATATAAGAATTATATTACTGTACCTCTCAAATATCTTAGTTTTAGAAACATTATTCATGTTAATTTGTTAGTTTGGCTTATTTGTTGAAATGATAAAAATCGCTACAATGGTCGGTGGATTACCACCCCCGCTGCTGGGTGGTTGAAGGCTGGATTCCAGCGGCGCGGTGCTGTCATAGCGATTTTTATAGTTATAATGCATAAGCATAAACAAACTAGTTCACGTGAACGATATCTATGTGACTAAGATATTCAATTGGGTACATATATTTTATATGCGCAGGATTAGAATTAAAATACATTTTATGTTGAGGCTACTTCCTCAATTTTCTTGTCAGTGCTTTACAGTGTTTACAGAGACCATGTGACATTGAACTGTATCATAATGTAACATTTTGCAGCGTGGCGACACCGACCTGCCGATGTTTACCGATGATGAGTGCTAGACCACCAATTACCATTACTTTTTTTACCAATGGTTCGGGGACCACCAGTGATCGTTGAGGGGTTTCCAGGTGGTCCCCAGCAAAAAGATGGAGATTTGGTAACCGAATGGACCCTTTATAAGATCTTTAACTCATGAGTGTAAAATGAAACCCAATGGATCCTTATGGGCAACGACAATATATTCTAAGTGTTGGGTCTGAGTGGCTAAATGTCATCAAATGGTGGTCTAATATTACTTATAAAAAAACGACCGCTAAATCGGAGAGGTAATGACCGATGTCCGATACCGACATCTGGGTCCAATAGCGACCCATATATCAGTCGGGCTCTACCTTTAACCCCATGTAATTCCCCACGCTCAAGGGCAAAATGTCAGGGCCAACCAAATATACCCCTTGATGTTGCGTAGTTTTTCTTTTGGAATGGGGCTTCGGAAGGGGGGTGTTAGAAGTGGGGGAGACTGTGTGTCTGTGTTTTGGCATAATACTGTGTATTTCTGTGCATCTGTGCTTCCGGGTCAAAATGACCCGAACAGCACTTAAGGTTCAAAAAATATGAGGGGGGTGTAGCATGGGTGTAGTGCAAAAATATTTTTTTTACATTCATCTCAGAAGAATCTTTAAGGCCAGTGAGTTTCAGGTGGAAAAATGTTAAACTTCTACCTTTTCTTTCCAACTGAAAATGTAAAACGGGTCAAAATGACCAGAACAGAACTTAAGGGTTAAGTCAACTTCACCTTTGGCTCTGTTCTTGGTCTGCTCGGTTTCCCTCTATACCATACCTCTGCCGAAAATAGCTTCCAGCTTGCCCGAGGATCTGAGCAGAATAATAACATTGTAATTGTCAGATTACCCGATTGATTACTTGAATCGAATTTTAATTGACCAATAAATAAAATGATCAATGGCCACGTTGGCCAGCTGCCTTGCTCCGCAACCATAGGTCGCAGTTAACAATGAAAACCGGCACTCTATCTCTGTGGTTCCCCTGACACATCTTTGTGACATCACAGGTGACATTACTGAGTGTCAGGGGAACAACTCTAATAGAATGGGTTTGCCGCTCTGACATCACACGCTGACTTCACTGTGATGTCAGGGGAACCACACTAACATAATCCCTTTTATGCCCATACATGGATAATCCTGATGTCATCAATATTATGCCCATATCTAACAGGACTTCATATGGGAATCCCCATATATGGAGGCCACATACCAAACTAACAGAATCCATATATGGCCAAGACAGCCCATATGTGTGTGGCTGGTTCTACAGACTGGGATCTCCATGTATGGAAATAAAAAGGATTGTATGTATGATGTCAGATGTCATCCATTTTGAGGTGAGAACATGGAGAAAGTGGGCTTAATAATAAGTTGGCTGCGAATGCCATAAATGATGGTTTAATGTAACATTGAGGAGAGCGGAGCAGGTCACTGCTTCATGAGTGCAGAGTCAGCAGCTGGGGTGTGCTGGGGAGTTAATTGGTATTTAACCTAGATTTGTGCTTTTTGCTGGTGATGTAATTAATTATATTGGAGCCGATTCCAATAGTATAAACAATATTAAAAGGCTTTCATATACTCTTGATATCTTTTTCAAACTAGGTTTAGCCTGGTCTTTTGTGATTGTGTCCATTTCAGTCTGGTGTGTTCCTGTTTGTCTTAAAGATGAACCATCCAATATGAGTCTGTACTTAGATTTCGTTATACGAATGACAATGTTATTACATCGATGCGTGGACGTCTGGATCTAGCAGCAGGAAATTGAGGCAGCAATATAAACAGCTGAACTTTTCAAACCGATCTGCATACTTTATTATCCTTGCTGAGCACTGCAACCTGGGAACTGAAGTGGATGTGTGTGCACTAGCTTTTCATTAAACAGAGGAAACTCTGCATGAACAAAATGTTGAGTTCAACCCTTTACCGGTCTCTCATTGTATCTTTTTCCTAGACGCCTTGCACCTCCCTGTGTGTAAAGAGGAGGTTTCCCTTGAAGAGGAGAGGAGCCCCAGTCTGGTCCAGGAGGAACCAGAGCCTCCACACATTAAAGAGGAGCAGGAGGAGAAGCTACTAAGACCAGAAGAGGTTGATAGGCCAATGATGACATTACTAGCAGTGAAAAGTGAAGGTGATGATGGTGAAAACAGAGACACAGAGCCTGTAGCCAGCACCTCAACTGAACACATGATAACACAAGCTGATCCAGAGGACTGTGGAACATCACAACCAACTAGTGATGACCAGCTCCTCTCTTCACACTGTTCTGAATCTGACATCACTGAAGACAGTGATGAGTGGGAGCCCAGTGTAGATCAGTCACCTTTAAACACACTGAAGTCGCACAAGACACAACATGTGGAAGGACAGAGATTGTCTTTGAGCAACAAGATGTCCCAGGACCTGAAATCATGCAAAGAAACTCACTCCATGCAGAGTCACACAGAGAAGAAACGTGTTAGTTGTACAGTCTGTGACAAGCTGTTTAATGATGAAGATAAGCTGAAGACGCACATGAAGACTCATAAAAAGAAGAGGTCATTTACTTGTTCAGTTTGTAACAAAGGCTTCAGTAAAAAGGGTGACCTAAATAGACACATGAGGACTCATACTGGAGAAAAGCCATTTACGTGTACAGATTGTAACAGAGGCTTTAGTCGAGCGTCTCATCTAAAAATACACATGAGCATTCATACAGGGGAAACATCATTCACTTGTACAGTTTGTAACAGAGGCTTCAGTCAAGGGAGTAATCTAAAATACCACATGAGGACTCATACAGGGGAAAAGCCATTTAGCTGTACTGTTTGTGGCCACGGCTGTATTCACAAGGGAGATCTAAAAAAACACATGAGGACTCATACAGGAGAAAAGCCATTTACTTGTACAGATTGTAACAAAGGATTTAGTCGAGCGTCTCATCTAAAAATACACATGAGAACTCATACAGGGGAAACATCATTCACTTGTACAGTTTGTAACAGAGGCTTCAGTCAAGGGAGTAATCTAAAACACCACATGAGGACTCATACAGGGGAAAAGCCATTTAGCTGTACTGTTTGTGGCCACGGCTGTATTCACAAGGGAGATCTAAAAAAACACATGAGGACTCATACAGGAGAAAAGCCATTTACTTGTACAGATTGTAACAAAGGATTTAGTCGAGCGTCTCATCTAAAAATACACATGAGGACTCATACAGGGGAAACATCATTCACTTGTACAGTTTGTAACAGAGGCTTCAGTCAAAGGAGTAATCTAAAACAACACATGAGGACTCATACAGGGGAAAAACCATTCACTTGTACCATTTGTAACAGAGGATTTAGTCAAGTGATTGGTCTAAAAAGACATATGAGCACTCACAGGGGAAAAGCCCTTTAGCTGTACTGTTTGTGGCCACGGCTGTATTCAAAAAAGAGATCTAAACATACACATGAGAACTCATACAGGGGAGAAGCCATTCACTTGTACAGTTTGTAACAAAAGCTTTACTCAAAACTCTCATCTAAAAGCACACTTGAGGACTCATACGGGGAGGAAACCCTTTAGGTGCAGTTTTTGATAAATGCCTTGGTCCAAATACACGTGGATTCATATGAAGGAAAGGTGTATTTTTTTCCTCCTTTTTTTTGTACTGCTTATATCGGGTGTAAGTTTTGTAATACTGCTGTCCAAAGACAATTTCTTTTTTCTTCTTTTTTTTCTTACAGAGTGAGTTGAAATTAAATGGGTGTGGCAACTGAAGCAGTTGAATGCACTCAGTTCCTTCAGGCTCAATAAAGTATCTACAGTATGTTCATGTGGAGCAAGGAGACATCCAGACCAAAACACATATAGGGTTAAATCTGCCTTTTATTATACCCCTTCATACCTGCTTTAGTCGATTTTTTTCATAGCTGCCCCTGTTGCTAGATTTTGGCTGCCCCTGTTGCTAGATTTCGCGGGCTCTCTCATAACTAACACAGTGGATTGTCCTTAGGCTAGTGCGGTTATTTCTTTAGCTTCAAAGTTAGTATTTTTTGATTGGATTGTGTTTACACAACGTCCTGAGACCAACCAAACCGATGTTTTGACCTCACAGGCACCCTTGTCAAACGGCTTCTGCTCTGCACCAGAGCAGGGAGAGGAGAGGCTAGAAAGGGAGGGGAGGGAGGGGTCTGTTTGACAAGTAAGGGTGCCTGTGAGGTCAAAACAGCGGTTTGGTTGGTCTCAGGACGTTGTGTAAACACAATCCAATAAAAAAATAATAACTTTGAAGCTAAAGAAATAACCTCACTAGCCTAAGGACAATCCACTGTGTTAGTTATGAGAGAGCCCGCGAAATCTAGCAACGGGGGCAGCCGAAATCTAGCAACAGGGGCAGCTATGAAAAAAATCGACTAAAGCAGGTATGAAGGGGTATAATAAAAGGCAGATTTAACCCTATATGTGTTTTGGTCTGGATGTCTCCTTTAAAAGGTTCCATATAGAACATCTCGAGGGCTTGGAGCAAAAAGGGCGTAAGTGCCTTTTTTTTTCACAGGACAGCTTTTCATTGATTGTAATTATTTAATTAAAAACAACATTAAAAAGTATATTTTGAAATACTATTCATTGAAGCCTAATCTGTATTAATTTTCAGGCCGGGAACACATTTTGCTGTTTGGGAGGGGCTTACAGTACATGTACAGTATGTAGCAACATATTTGTTTTGTAGGCTAATTTCTGATTTAGCCCTATTCTATAGGTTAGGCCTAAATGGGTTAAAATATAGACTGATTAAACATATTGATTTAAATTAAATAATTACAATCAATAGATAGCTATCCTGTGAAAAAAATGTAAAATGTCACTTAATACGCCCTTTTTGCTCTAAGCCCTATTCTGTTGTGGTTCTTAAAAAGGTGCCATATAGAACATCTGTTGAGGTTCTTTTTAAATTTTGGGGACGTTGACATTACTGTAAGTGATCATTAACCTTCGAGTACGTTGCTCTAATACACAGGTGTGTGTGTGTGTGTGTGTGTGTGTGTGTGTGTGTGTGTGTGTGTGTGTGTGTGTGTGTGTGTGTGTGTGTGTGTGTGTGTGTGTGTGTGTGTGTGTGTGTGTGCTTGTGTGTGTGTGCTTGTGTGTGTGTGTTCACAGCTGTATCATTCTTCCTCCTAGCATGATTAGTGAGTTATGAAGTTAAAATGATTTCTTTTTTTACACAGTCTCTACTGTATATTGATTCTATTCATTATACTCTATATAGTAGGAGTAGGACGTTTATTGCGGGTGATTATGTTCCATGTGTTTGGTGTGTTCACATTGTGGTGTGGACAGGTGAATATACTGTATATATAAGAAAGATAATGCTGTACCAAAATGTCAATTGTTATCAACAACAGTAGCTGGGGTTCGTCTCCCATAGGAGGCGAGCTGCCTCACTCAGTCTGCTAAACATTACATTGATGTAAGACGGGCGAGATGTAAAATAATGTTCACCTCATCAATCATGTAAGTCTGCATTATAATAAACCATTAAAAAAAAAATCTAAACTTTTATTTTTACAATCTTTAATTAACAATGGGGTAGGTCTTTGGTCTGCCACGGGGTCTCCTCCCAGTGGGACGTGCATCGAGGACCTTCCTAGGAAGGTGCTCAGGTGGCATCCGTACTAGATGCCCAAACCACCAGAGTCTCTCTCGGGTGACTGAACTTCTGTAAGCGAGGCACCAGCCACCTGTCTGTTTCGGCAGCTTGTACCCGCGACACTTTCAGTCATGACCCACACTTTATGACCATAGATGAGAGTAGGAACGAAGATTGCTCAGTAGTGAGATGTAAAATACTTTTCACTTCATCAATCATGTAGGCCTACATTATAATAAATAATTAAATATATAGTAAGTGTGGCGGAGAGAGTCACAGCCCCAGCCTGAAGCCTCAAAAGTCTAGTATCTGCCCTCATTCCATAGGGATATACCTTTGGAGTAATGGTTAAGGTATTGGACTTTCACGTGGGAGACCCGGGTTCGAATATATATATATATATATAATAAACCATTCAAAGCTTTTATTTTTACAATGTTTAATTGTCAACGGGGTAAATTCATAAATCAAATTATTGACTTAAGAATTTGTCAAAAACACAAAAATTACCAAACTATAACAAACAACAATGTCTCCATGGGGTGATTAATAGAAAAATAAATAATAAAATAATCATAATTTAAAAAAAGTATTCTTTTAACTATAATATAGTATATTTTGAAGACGTAGTCTAGTAGTGACAGTCTAAGCTTAGTATAGTAACAGTTACGCACCTTCTCCACCAGACGGCGACATAACCTGGATCCTTTGCTGCACACCCGTGAACCCTGCTTGAAACACGTTGACCCTGAACCGGAAGTAAAGGCGTGTCGTTTATTTTCAGGTCCGTGATCTGAGCAAATATAGAACTTCCGGTGTCAGAGGCGGCAAATATAAGACTTCCGGTTTGAAGCATTCGCCTTCAAAGTAAAATGCTCGTAATTAATTCCATTGAAAAACGTTGAATTTGCAAATTCTATGCTCATTAAAAATATAAATTAGGCATTTGAACAAAGCCATATAACAAAAAATATGTGTATGTGTTAAAAAAAAGTTTTAATAACAAAAAATATATCTAAATAGATAAATGCTGTTCACTGGAGTGCATAGCCTTTACAAATTGGAAACTGGAGAACAGACAGCTCTTCGTGTCAGAACTTTTGACACATGCACACGTTCGGGGAGACCTCCTCTACCACACCACACTCTCCGCTAAGCGGGAGAGGCGGCATTGCAAAATTTGATGGCCGTCCAGTGCGGCCAGGTGCTAAAAAAAGAACTCAAATGGCGCCGTTTTCCGACTCTAGTGGGCGCTGAAGAGGAGACGGCTTTTCGTGTCGGCACTTTTGACACACGCACGCGTTCACAGAGACCTCCTCTATCACACCACACTCTCCGCTAAGCGGGAGAGGCGGCATTGCAAAATTTGCTGGCCGTCCAGTGGGGCCATGCAGGTGCCAAAAAAAGTCCTCAAATGGCGCCGTTTTCCGACTCTAGTGGGCGCTGGAGAGGAGACGGCTCTTCGTGTCGGCACTTTTGACACACGCACGCGCTCACAGAGACCTCCTCTACCACACCACACTCTCCGCTAATCGGGAGAGGCGGCATTGCAAAATTTGCTGGCCGTCCAGTGGGGCCAGGTGCCAAAAAAAGTCCTCAAATGGCGCCGTTTTCCGACTCTAGTGGGCGCTGGAGAGGAGACGGCTTTTCCTGTCGGCACTTTTGACACACGCACGCGTTCACAGAGACCTCCTCTATCACACCACACTCTCCGCTAAGCGGGAGAGGCGGCATTGCAACATTTGCTGGCCGTCCATTGGGGCCAGGTGCCAAAAAAAGTCCTCAAATGGCGCCGTTTTCCGACTCTAGTGGGCACTGGAGAGGAGACGGCTCTTCGTGTCGGCACTTTTGACACACGCACGCGTTCACAGAGACCTCATCTACCACACCACACTCTCCGCTAAGCGGAAGAGGCGGCATTGCAAAATTTGCTGGCCGTCCACTGCAGCCAGGTGCCAAAAAAAGTCCTCAAATGGCGCCGTTTTCCGACTCTAGTGGGCGCTGGAGAGGAGACGGCTTTTCGTGTCGGCACTTTTGACACACGCACACGTTCACAGAGACCTCCTCTGCCACACCACACTCTCCGCTAAGCGGAAGAGGCGGCATTGCAAAATTTGATGGCCGTCCAGTGCGGCCAGGTGCTAAAAAAAGAACTCAAATGGCGCCGTTTTCCCACTCTAGTGGGCGCTGGAGAGGAGACGGCTTTTCGTGTCGGCACTTTTGACACACGCACGCGTTCACAGAGACCTCCTCTATCACACCACACTCTCCGCTAAGTGGGAGAGGCGGCATTGCAACATTTGCTGGCCGTCCATTGGGGCCAGGTGCCAAAAAAAGTCCTCAAATGGCGCCGTTTTCCGACTCTAGTGGGCACTGGAGAGGAGACGGCTCTTCGTGTCGGCACTTTTGACACACGCACGCGTTCACAGAGACCTCATCTACCACACCACACTCTCCGCTAAGCGGAAGAGGCGGCATTGCAAAATTTGCTGGCCGTCCAGTGCAGCCAGGTGCCAAAAAAAGTCCTCAAATGGTGCCGTTTTCCGACTCTAGTGGGCGCTGGAGAGGAGACGGCTTTTCGTGTCGGCACTTTTGACACACGCACGTGTTCACAGAGATCTCCTCTACCACACCACACTCTCCGCTAAGCGGAAGAGGCGGCATTGCAAAATTTGCTGGCCGTCCAGTGGGGCCAGGTGCCAAAAAAAGTCCTCAAATGGCGCCGTTTTCCGACTCTAGTGGGCGCTGGAGAGGAGACGGCTTTTCGTGTCGGCACTTTTGACACACGCACACGTTCACAGAGACCTCCTCTATTACACCACACTCTCCGCCAAGCAGATGAGGCGGCATTGCAAAATTTGCTCGCCGTCCAGTGGGGCCAGGGGCCAAAAAAGTCCTCAAATGGCGCCGTCTTCCGACTCTAGTTGACACTGGAGAGGAGACGGCTCTTCGTGTCGGCACTTTTGACACACGCACGCGTTCACAGAGACCTCCTCTACCACACCACACTCTCCGCTAAGCGGAAGAGGCGGCATTGCAAAATTTGCTGGCCGTCCAGTGGGGCCAGGTGCCAAAAAAAGTCCTCAAATGGCGCCGTTTTCCGACTCTAGTGGACGCTGGAGAGGAGACGGCTTTTCGTGTCGGCACTTTTCACACACGCGCGCGTTCGGGGAGGAGACCTCCTCTGCCACACCACACTCTCCGCTAAGCGGAAGAGGCGGCATTGCAAAATTTGCTGGCTATCCATTTGAGGACTTTTTGAAGCACCTGGCCGCACTGGATGGAAGTCAAATTTTCAGACTGGGTCGCTGGACAGGAGAAGGCTCTTTGTGTGCAGTGTAAAAAAAATAATTGCTGACTGACAGTGTAAACGTGTTTGCCCATTTCCATGTATATGTATAGGTGTATATGTATAGGTATAACATGTGTGGATTAGAAAGTGAGTATTTATTGATGTCGGAAAATGAAAACAACCTGCAAAAAATGTTCACCTGTGATGATGGCAGGACAGAGGTTACAAAATTTTGAAAACCTGGTAGTAAATAAGTGAACATAATTTCCACTTTGACTGTAACTTCAATTCAAAACAACCTTGGAAAATTGAAAATGTGTATGAATGTGGGAAATGTGTTGTGTGTGATCTATCTAAGAGCCAGAGTGTGCAAGGCATTGCTCGGGAATATTGACACTTCATATTCAATCAGGGTGGTACACTTGAACAGAGTTAAATCAAATGTGGCTAATGTGAACTTGGGTGAAGTGGAGGATGATCCCACAAGCTATTGTACAGCCCATTTTATCATGATTTATGAAAACACTCTTTGACTCTTTGATGTCTGGCCGCAGTAGACGGCCCTCCACGCTTATTTTTTACACCTCTCTGGCTTAGCAGAGAATAAAAGAATACAGACAGGGTTTTGAAAATTAAAAAGAAATACCCTTTAACTCTTTGCAAATAAAACTGTACACTTTCACTGGAAAGGAAAACATTACCATTTGTCTTAATGTGGACTCAAAGGCTACTTTGGTAGTTTAGTAATCACAGTTTTGATCAATTTACTGTGTATGTGCGCTAATAACAACAAACATTATTCAAAGGTATATCATGCAAAACTGTTCTGGGAAGTGCAATTAAAAGGTGCAACATGCAATGGACCAAACATCACTCAAATTTAAAAACTTACACCATGCTTTGTACCAAAGTGCACACATCACACAAAAGTAGCACACACAAAACATCCCAGCAAACATAAATATACATAGTACACACCCAGACACATTGCATAGTCCTGTGATCAAACATTTGTTTTAAAATGAGCACAGTAAACACAAGACCGAAAAAATCAATCAATGTTAAGCAGATAACGTAACATGGTTTATAATGTATTATGATTGCATTATGAGCACTCATGAGTGCTTATAACAGTAATTACACAGTGTTACACTGTATGTGTTACTGCATTTATCCTTTACCATATACAGTATTCATAGAATGGTTTATAATGTGTTATGATTATTCTTTTGAATGATTATATATAAACACAACAAACGCACGCACGCGCGCGCACACACACACACACACACACACACACACACACACACACACACACACACACACACACACACACACACACAGACAAAGTTCCGACAAAAAGAGCCGCGGACAGACGGAAAATGGTGCCTTTTGAGGCCTTTTTGAGCACCTGGCTGCACTGGACGGCCAGCAAATTTTGCAATGCCGCCTCTCCCGATTAGCGGAGAGTGTGGTGTGATAGAGGAGGTCTCTGTGAACGCGTGCGTGTGTCAAAAGTGCCGACACGAAAAGCCGTCTCCTCTCCAGCGCCCACTAGAGTCGGAAAACGGCACCATTTGAGTTCTTTTTTTAGCACCTGGCCGCACTGGACGGCCATCAAATTTTGCAATGCCGCCTCTCCCGATTAGCGGAGAGTGTGGTGTGGTAGAGGAGGTCTCTGTGAGCGCGTGCGTGTGTCAAAAGTGCCGACACGAAGAGCCGTCTCCTCTCCAGCGCCCACTAGAGTCGGAAAACGGCGCCATTTGAGGACTTTTTTTGGCACCTGCATGGCCCCACTGGACGGCCAGCAAATTTTGCAATGCCGCCTCTCCCGCTTAGCGGAGAGTGTGGTGTGATAGAGGAGGTCTCTGTGAACGCGTGCGTGTGTCAAAAGTGCCGACACGAAGAGCCGTCTCCTCTCCAGTGCCCACTAGAGTCGGAAAACGGCGCCATTTGAGGACTTTTTTTGGCACCTGGCCCCACTGGACGGCCATCAAATTTTGCAATGCCGCCTCTCCCGCTTAGCGGAGAGTGTGGTGTGGTAGAGGAGGTCTCTGTGAACGCGTGCGTGTGTCAAAAGTGCCGACACGAAGAGCCGTCTGCTCTCCAGTGTCCAATTTGTAAAGGCTATGCACTCCATTGAAGAGCAATTATCTAGTTGTATACATATTTTTTGACATTAAAACGTTATTTTTACACAGAAACATAATTTTCGTTGTATAGCTTCAATTAAATGCTTAATCTATATTTTTAATGTGTATATCATATACAAATTAATCGTTTTTCAATGGCTTTAGGGATACTCTTATTCTGAAGAGATTGACACCGGGAGTCTTATATTTGCTGACACTAAATTTGTTCACGGAACATAGCCTTTATTTTCACCAGTATCAAAACACTTTCAGTAGCCGTTAAGGTAACGCTAGAATTGTTGATATTTGCGCCTTTACACATCATTATATAACTATATTACAGTAGGAACAGAGAGCTTTGCACATTATAAAGGTATATTACACTAGGAACTGCGAGCTTTACACATTCTATAAGTATATTACCGTTGGTAAAGATGTCTCAAAAAGGAGGTAAAACGTCTGTACGGCTGAAGATAAATGAACACATGACGTCGGTGGGAGAGGAGATAGTGTGTGTTTTGGAGAAACAGCAGCGTGGTGTTGATGTTTTTAGTGTGAATTTTAATGTCCGAGTGTTTGTGTTGGAGCGCCTAAGTTCGGCTGCAGAGTTCGTGTTCAACCTCTTCCAGAGAGAGATGGAGACACTAGAAATTCTGCTGGAGACAAAAGACAAACTGCTGGACGCGATGCTACAGCCACACATCAAACTACACAGAGCAGGTTGGTTCACGCTTCTTGACAAAATATGAGTTCAACACGAGCTTAGCTGCTTGCTGAACGTCAAGTTGTTGTTTGATTGAGTGAATACTTTATTATAAGTTTGTAATTGCATAGGAATAGTGCAGGACAGTACAGTTCAGATACATTTTACATGTTTGATACCGTGTGAAGTGAGGGTAACCGGAATGCTCGCCTTTAAAACATGCAGGGTCCACCCTATGTTCCCCAGGTTCTATGTTCCCCACTTCCCCCAAAAAAGGTTCTCTGTTCCCCACTTCCCCCCAAAAAAGGTTCTCTGTTCCCCACCCACCCTCCCCACAAAAAGGTTCTGTTCCCCACTAAACCAAAAAAAGGATCTACTGTATGTTCCCTACCAAAAAAAAGTATGTTCCCAACTCAAATGCAGGAAATGGTGGGATCTGGGCACTAAGAACATGTGGGCAAGCCTAATTTAGGTGCCCAGTTGCCCAGGTGCCCAAATGTCTCCACCCCTAAGTGCCCACTCGTCTAGGTGCACACTCATCCAAATGCCCATGTGTCCCTATTGCCCATATATCCAGGTGCCCACTCGTCCAGATGCCCAGTCTTAACAAAAATATGGTGTCCAGATGTCCCTGGCACCCCTGTCCCACTAGTATTCGTAATGTTTCCCCATTATTGTGTGTTTTGAGTTGTTATTAATAATTAGAAATGAATGTTTCCTGCATTTTTGGATGAGTGGGGAGCATAGAACCTTTTTTAAGTTGAGCGGGGAACATAGAACCTTTTTTGTGGGTGTAAGTGGGGAACATAGAACCTAGGGAACATAGGACCTTTTGGGGTAAGTGGGGGCCAGAACCTTTTTTTGGGGGGTAAATGGGGAACATAGAACCTGGGGAACATAGGTACCTTTTTGGGGTAAGTGGGGAACATGGAACCTTTTTTGTGGGGGTAAATGGGGAACATAGAACCTGGGGAACATACAACCTTGGGAACATAGGTACGGTCCCAAACACGCTCGCCCCCAAGTTATTTCTGCCGACTTCACGCCAGACACTCGGTGGGTCGGTTCTGGTAATCTTGTGTTTGTTTGACTGAATATAAGGTTTTATTACCCGGCTTGGTTGAATGCTTGATTCTGATTTGTCAATCACTGACATCAGCGGTCTGATATTTCTGGATAACAGACCGCTGTGCTCTATAACAGACCGATGCCTAATCAAAGGCTCAGAGAACCTGCTGCACTCAAGGCTTCACTGTGTGAATTTAGTGCAGTAGCCAACTTGTCAACCATGTACAGTATACAAACACGGTGTCATTTACAACTAAACATTGCTCTCAAGAATGTTTTTTAAAATATTTTAAGCGAGAATTAGACAACGCAGTATCAGAAAATGGATTCTATTTGATCAGCACTTCCTTGTTTTCCAGGGCGACACTTGTGGAACACTTTCAGCAGTCCGTAAACATGGAAATACTTTGTTTTGTTTTTAGTTTTGAGGGTTAGGGTTAGCCCGACAGGTGGATATGCCACCTTCGCTCCATGTCGGTGGCATATCAACCTGTCGACCTCCTATCACTCGATAACGACCGCTGAGTGAGATGTTATCCCTTACATAAATAACTTTAGGGTTAGGCATAGTTTGACTGAGGTTACGATTAGGATATCGAGGGTTAGGTTTTGGCACAGTTTTCACTGAGATTAAGATATAACGGTTGCAACTATATAAACGCAGCATTAGTTATAGCGAGTAAATGAGGGAGGTGGTGGGTCAATAATATAGAATAAATCAAAAGGTAATTAGGAAAATAGAATTAGCTGAAATTAATGAATTAAATTAAATAAATAAACAAACAAATAAAGCTTCAAATAAGAAAGTGTTCACTTACTCAAAAAGTTAAACTAAAGGAAGCTGATCCAGCTAAATAAGTGTCCAGGCACTATTGATAATTCAACTCAAATGTCCAAAAATAAACAAAAGCAATTCAGTCTATGTGGTGGGGATGGCAATTCCCCTCTTAACACCTCTTGATCTCAGATTCAAGGTCTGTATAATAATCCTCCATGGAACTGTTAACCATCCCATAAATATGAAAATAAACTTCTCTTTGAACATAATTAGAACATAAATGATCACAAAAGTTGAAAATAAAACACATTATAATTGAAATAAAAAATATAAAGAAAATACATGTGACTCTGGGGCAGAGGTTACAAAGGTTAGGAATAAGCTTACGCTTTGGAATACCAGGCAGAGACCATTCTACCGCTGTGCCGGATAGAAGACTGAGGCGACTGTGTTTTAGAGCGCTGCTTACTTCGCACATTTGCAATTTTTATTAAACAAAAACTTGGCAGATACAAAGACGATAGTCTTAAGATTTCCATACACGGATTTCCATGGCGTGCTAAATAAGTCTGGGCTCGCCGAGCCCTAACCGAGGCGGAGCCCACGGCATCTCACCCCTGGTGCAAATATAGATCTTTGTTGTTGCTTAAAACAAAGAAAAGATAATGGAAAAATTGCATTACTGTAAAGAGAGAGACATGGAAATGTTAGCTTATAGTTTATATACCTACATATACAATTTATAGTATCATTTTACAGTAGGCTATTATTAATAATTTATGAATAGTACTGTAAAACTATACTATATACATATAATATATATATATATATATATATATATATATATATATATATATATATACAGGTATAGGTATATATAATATATTAAAAAAATAAACCTTCAGAATTGATAGTGTCTCATGTCTTTCCACAAAACAGAAAATGCTCAAAGGTGGGCTCGATAAAAGCCCGGCTCGATAAGCATGATCGATTAGGTGCTCATTATCAATAAAAATTAACGATCTCTATCCCTAGTCACCACCCACCATGACAACCAGGCATACTTAATGAACTGGTGGGTGTGACCACATAAAAACCCAATTTTAACTCATTCTGTACACTTTTTGGGAAAAAATCTTCCTTGTAGTTAGTATAATCATAATAGCTGATAATCATGTTTTGGGGGGGGGGGGGGGGGATCATGGCACCCCATCTTTAAGTTGCTTGAAGCTAGTGCTCATGCTCCCTCTTCTGTCCTCCTTCTGTTTGTGTGTAAAGAGGTTTCCCCTGAACACAAGGAGAAGAGGAGATCCAGTCTGGTCCAGGAGGAACCACAACATGAGGAGAGGAGCTCTAGTCTGGTCCAGGTGGAACCACAACCTTCACAACATGAGGAGAGGATCTCCAGTCTGGTCCGGGTGGAACCCCATCCTCCACAGCATGAGGAGAGGAGCTCCAGTCTGGTCCAGGAGGAACCACAGCCTCCACAACATGAAGAGAGGAGCTCTAGTCTGGTCCAGGTGGAACCACAACCTTCACAACATGAGGAGAGGAGCTCCAGTCTAGTCCAGGAGGAAACCCATCCTCCACAGATTAAAGAGGAACAGGAGCCTCCACACATTAAAGAGGAACAGGATCCTCCACACATTAAAGAGGAACAGGAGCCTCCACACATTAAAGATGAGCAGGAGGAGATACACATTAAAGATGAGAAACAGGACATACACATTAAAGAGGAACAGGAGACGTTACTTCAAAGAACAGAAGAGGCCGATAGTCCAATGCTGATATTAATACCAGTGGAAATTGTAGCCAGCACCTCGACTGAACACCCAAAAACACAAGCTTATTTAGAGTACAGGGTACCAGCGCGAGCAACTAGTGATGACCAGCTCCATTGTTCTGAATCTGAGTTGGAGACCAGTGACGATCAGTCACCTTCAGACACCTCGAAGCCACACCAGACACAACACGTGGAAGGACAGAGGTTGTCGTCGAGCGACAAGATGTCCCAGGACCTGAAATCGTCCAACGAAACTCTCTCCACGCCGCGTGGTCACACAGGGACAAAATGTTTTAGTTGTAAAGTGTGTTGCAGAACGTTCTACCGTAAGGGAACCCTGGAGAAGCACATGCTGACTCATGCAGGTGAGATTTGTAAATTTTGTAGCGAAGGGTTTTGTCAGATGAATAATCTAAACACACACACACACTAGGTGTGGGCGATATGGTGATAATTATCGTTGAGACGATACAATGTCTCCACTATATGCCTTTTCAGAGATATCGTATGTATCGTGATACAATTGAGGGAGCCTTGTAAAAAATCCTGTTTAATCGTTAATACAGAGATTCATTGCAGAATTCAATTTAAACCTGCATTTTGGTCTAAATCGGTAGTTCTCAAACTTTAAAATGTCAAGGTCTCCACTTAACTCTGACAGTATACAAATGAAACCATTTCATTCATCCGTTTCATTTGTATACTGTCAGAGTTACATACTTGTAAAGTTCAATTTAGACCTCCCAAAAAGGAACCCAGAGAGTCTAGTTTCAAGTAACTTGAAAAATAACCATAAAAAACAATATGAAAAAAGAATTTTCCTAGAGAAAGAGAGAGAGAGAGAAAAAAAAACTTTAGTTGCAGTTTGTCTCAAACGCTTTGATCCAAATGCACATCTGAAGATACAGTCACTGTCAGGAGGAAATCTTGTATGTCCAACACCGATCCTTTTTTTGTTTTTTTTGTTTTTTTGTTATTTTTTTGAAATTTTAGAAATTCACACTCTAGGGCAGTGGTTCTCAAAGTATTCAATTTTGGTTGACGCAGTTCCACAGATCAATATGATGAAAATGGCTCACAGAGTTTCTAGATTAGTTTTGTATATTTATTATTATTATTTTTTGCTTTCTTGTATATTTTGACAATTTGATGCTGTCTGATGATGTCTACTTTTTAAAAATGATTGCAAATGTCCTTAAATTGTCACTTCAGTGTCATCAGGAGACCACTCATAACTCGCAAGCTGTGCATGAAATATTAATTAGCCGAATCAACAATGTCAGTGTTCAAAGGACAAGCGTGACATGTATCAAAGCTTGTTTGTGATGTTATGCTATGGTCTGGGTCTTTCGTAGCAAAGAGGACGAGTACAAAGACTCCATATGAGGATGCCGTGGACCACATTCTACGTGGAGAAGACAAACCTTTCCTGGAAGGAAAGTATAAAATTACCAAATATAAAGGTATGTTTTTCATCCAGTATATTACCATTTCTGTCACCTTACAGTTGCAGTGCGGGGTAAAATAATGTTCTTTCTTTCTTTCTGTCTTTCTGTCTTTCTGTCTTTCTTTCTAATGTTCTCTGCCAAAGTCATAATTGCTTTAAATACTGGTTTAAGCTTGAATCTGTGAAATCCACAATTACATGAACATGCCGTCCTTTTGAAAGTTCCCCCCCCCCCCCACCAGTAATAAAACCAATGAGTAGTTAAAGTTACACTATGTAACTTTTTTTATAAGCCAAATCTTAAAGTTGTCCTAACTATTAAATCGCTAAAGTTTTAGAACACCCACTCCGTTAATTTCAGCCCCTAAAGCCTTCTGTAAATATGTTTTCTATGATCCTGGCTGGGGTCCGGATTTCGTGGCAAAATTACGTCATCTGCATCATCTGTATACGTTGTGTATATGTTGGCCAATCACATCGCGGATCATACACACATGATACACTACCGGCCAATCACATCGTGTCTGGCCGTCTCTTCAGGAAGTAGCCACCCTCAGCTACAGTGTTTACGATGGTGAAGGATTCTTGCCTCTTACTCCCCAAATCCTGGCCAGAAGATTACGTTCTACCCCTCTACGGATTCGTATCGGTCGCGGTGGTTTGCGGCCCCGCTCCGGTGGTCTGCGGTGACACCAGGCGAAAAACAGCCGAAAAAAGCAATACTGCTACTGACCACTAGTTTAGCAACTTACACAGTATAGCTTTAAATTAATAGTGTATAACTTGCCATGCCATAGTTTTCCATTCCTTTAAAGCTATACTGTGTAAGTTGCTCAACTAGTGGTCAGTAGCTCTATAGCAAACCGCGGTCGCGTCCGCGTCTTTCGGCCGTTTTTCGCCATGGACCGAGCCACACACCCCCGCGTCTGCCTCCACCTCGCCGAGATCTATCTTTAGAGGGGTCCCTGGTTCCTGTGCGTTCAGGCATTCCGGAGAAACGGACTCTTTCACCCGAGTATATGCTGTTGTTTTGTTGAGGCAAGCTACTTCCTGAGAAGTCAGCAAGATGCGCTGTGATTGGCCGGCAGTGTATAACCCTCGCTGTGATTGGCCGGTAGTGTATGATGACGTAATTTTTTCGCGAAAACCGGACCCCGGTCAGGATCATAGAAAACATATAAAGAGAAGGCTTTAGAAGCTGAAAATAACGGAGTGGGTGTTCTAAAACTTTAGCGATTTAACAGTTAGGACAATTTTAAGATTGGTTTTATAAAAAAAGTTACATGGTATAACTTTAAATAAGATTTGCTTTATAGTATTTATTTATTGTTTTTCCTTTTCTTTTGTATCTAAACAGAAGTCTCGGCAACCTGTTGTAAAATGTAGTAAAAAACTAACAAAAGAAATAATAACATAAAACTTGTAGTCAGAGACAGTATGGACAGGCCTTTAAGTTAAGGCATAAGAGCTGGTACTTAAGACAATCAAAATAGAGTTCTAGATGTTATTTAGGGAGGAGTTGTCCTTTAAGTTTATGCTAATGTTTTCTTATTCTTTTCTTCAGGGAGACACAGTGTGTTCACAAAAGAACACATCGAACCAGGAAGTTTTGTGTTGGAGTACCGTGGGGTTCTCCAACCGATTGAAGATGAAGACAACAAAAAACACCAACGTCGATTTGATTTCACGTGGAATGGGATGCAGTATTGGTACGTTTTCTGCTTGTTCATTTAGCAAAATGCATGAAGTTGTCCCTTTATCTGTAAGTAACAAGCGATTGACCAAAGTTGCTTCAATGTTGCTGTAATTTAAATTGCAGAATTATTTTGTATATGGGTTGGCATGTTGGCTGCATAGTTGGATCTCTAAAAGCCGGTGCATTTATAAGTAAATATCGTATTAATCTAAACATATTACATAGTGTCTAAATCGGTGGTTCAGAGCTATCAACCTATGCCGCTGGTTGAATTAGAAATGCAAGGAAAGGCAATTGCAAGAGAAAATTACAATAATGCAGCTGTGTAAAAAAAAAAAGCTTTTGTTGTACAATATACCAGTGAGAAAGAGTTACTGGAATATGTGTTTAAAAAGAAAGTTTGTGTAATACATACAGTACAGTAGGGCATTCACCGAATATTCGAATATCAAATCACTATTCGATTACTGTAATCACTAATCGAATATTCGCCAAAATTAATTTTAATATTATTATTATTATTTTTTTTTTAGCCGTGACAATATTTCTACAGCAGACATGCAGCTGTGAGCTCTGGTGTTAGTATTTCTCCTAATCCATTCATGTTTGATTGTTGTCAAATCCAACCACACTGTAGTGGCTAGCCTATGTGATTGATGTGCAGACTGCCGACATACACGGCTGGCCCGTCACTATAGATGACACAGTCACTCAGTGTAGGAGGGGAGGGGCGCTCCAGAGCACAACAGCGCCCAGAAGACGCAAGCTCAATGCTCGTTGCTGACAAAAGTGTGTAATACTTTAGGCTACTTTACTTTATTGCTGCTGATCTTCGTTCCTCTTGCAGAGTATATCCAGTTTAGAGGACACCCTTCTCTTTACAGTAGCTCTTTCGGACCGCGCTTCACCGCAGCCGCGTTGATGTCATGCATAAAATGTATCTCATCTTAAAACATAAAGGTACAAGCGTCCGGCGTTTTATTTATGATAGCGGGTCGAGAGTTTCGCGACACGGATTGGAGTGGAATTGATGATCTTGTAAAGCTTGTGTGTTACATATAGTGTATACTTCTATCTATAGCATGTAATCATAACCCATCTTAGCCTTGTATGTTGTACTGGTCGAGACTCGAGTCACACCAGCCTTCATTAACATTGGAATGAGTCTCGGTACATATTAATGGCCTGCTAAGTAGTGTAGGTGTTAACGACATGTGTGTGAAGTCATTAACATAGCGTGGATATCCCATCAAATAATCACTAAATGCCTGAATCCCGAGGCTAAACAATTCACAATACAACACTGCTTGTAACGAACAAAGGATGGACAGTATAAATGTGGTTGTTGTTGAACATAGATAGAATAGGCTTGAACAGTTATTTTCTGAGTTTTCCTAGTAAAATGAACTCGTTTTTCGTCGCAAGTTTCATCAGCATGTTTATGCTATGTTCAGTCGTAAGACAGTGAAGCGTGTCAAAAATAGCAGATCTACAAGCTCACAACGCGTCTATCCGCGACGCATTGTGCATTGTGGGTCTGTTCTCTCTCTGCTGCTTGAGTTCCGCATCCACCAGTGAAAACCTCTTACAGCCAATCGATGGCTGTTATTTCACGAACCCCGCATTTTGTCCCGCCTACAAAGGTTAACCCGTTAATTGCTGGTTGTTTTTAAGGCTCGGTTTTTAAGGAGCGTTTTAATGATTTATTAGATTACAAAAATATGATATTTCACCCGTCGAATACCCGAATATTCGAATACTTTGAGGTCGAATAATTCAAATTCTAAAAATCACTATTTGTGAATGCCCTACAGTACAGTACAGTTTTTCCTTTACTTTAACCCCAAGCAAAGTTAATCGTTTTTTTCCTGTCTATTTGTCTCATAGTGTCGATGCTTCAAAAGAGGACGGAACGCTGGGGCGATTCGTGAAAGACGATCACATAGATCGCAACTGCACAGTCAAAGGACTGATGGTCAATGGATGGCCACACCTGTGCCTGTTTGCTGACAGGGAAATCTTTCCAGGCGAAGAGATATCGTATAACTCTGGTGATTCCACTTTGCCGTGGCTCTCAATGGTGAGTTAAGGTTCTCACGTTCTCTTCATTTTATTTTATATTAATTTACATTGATTGGTTAAGAGGCACTCCATGAGTTTTCATGAAAACGGTAACAGCTAACTAACTACCTCTTGCTAGCTTAACACTAGTGTGTCCTAAAATAACTTAAATGACGAGTTGTTGTTAGGAAGAGGATAAGAAGATGAAGATGTGACATCAGAAAAGCCCCTTTTCCACTGACATGGCCCAACACCACACCGCCCACTTGTGCCAGGTTTTCCACTACAAGGACCTGGGTAGAGTGGTGTGAAAGTGGTACTAAACATGGTACTAAAAAGTATCCAATCCAGAGTAGGTCTGAGCTAGGCCAAACAGGGCCAAACACTTCATAAAGACTGATCACTCACTGACTTTTCATTTAGACCACCAATATCAATACATGATAGATTATTTTGTGTTATAATCACTTTTATAATCTATTATAGTGTATTATAGTTATCTGTGTGTGTGTAATAACAGGTCAGCTGGGTCATTGTAGATATGTACATCTGCACACCTGTGAACATTTTGAGATGAGTATTGGTTGTAAAGCCTACACATTGTATGCTACTTGACTCACCCCTGTCTTCCTTTCTAAGTGGTAACTAGACAACATTACATCTCCTCTGTACAATTTCAGGCACCCTGCGAACAACAATCTGACCCGAAGTTAAACGAAAGTGAGCCGGCATCAGAACAGGCAAGTTGTTCTTTGCAACATCATTGTTATGTGCTGCATCTGTCAACTTGCATGCATTAGAAATGGTCTATTTTACAGGCCTTTTCCATTCCTGCTGACTATTAACTGTAACATATCCTATCTGTCTCTGTCTTATGTGTAATAATAACAACCAGTAAGACGCCCTAAGGGTGAGAAACATGGCACTGTTACGAAGTTAAATAATTAATCTGGCTGGTCGAGTCATTGTGATGTCAGAACAGGTCAGCTATATCCATATCTGGGGTCTGTGAGGTCAGATGTAGAGCTATTGGCCAGCTCCATATATGGAGATGTCTTGGCCATATATAGAGCATGACATGAGGCGTGATCTGCAGGTTTTCATACTGAATGTGACCTACTGTAAGTTCGCAATAATAGCTTGTTTATTTCATCTTAAAATAATCTCAACTTTGTACCTGCCATTGACTCATTCACAGGAAGTCTGTGGTGGCACTGATGATACGATGACAGAGGTCAGTGCGACTCCTGCAGCATCAACGGCCGACACTGTAAGTTGACTTTATACTTGTAATATCTTGACTTTACATCCTGGCTTAACCCTGTTCTGTGTGATCTTGATGAAGTGCTCAATCATGCTTGCCATGTTCGAACATTGTCATACAATTAAATGGAGTCTCCACATCGGTGATGCTGAAAAAGCTCTGCTGTATTAGTCGTGCGTCGTCAACGTTGTTACATCATACCCTAAAAACATAGAGTAACACCAAAGCCTTTGGGTTGAATGAGAAAATGAAGCCACACCAATAAATCAGCAGGCCACATTAGCAAAAAACCAAAAAAAACATTAATGAGTCATGACAAGCTCTGTGTGTGCATGTGTACATCAGGGCTGCATGATACCGATTAAATCAGTTTTATATGTGATTATGTAATACAAGTTGTGTTATTGATAATGTTATCAAAATGTCGGTCTCATATGTCTCATAAAAGCTGATTCATTGTTGAAGAACTTAATGATAATGGAGGCTGGTGGGAAATCAAAGCGGAAACGGCATGTGCAGAAAGACTAGGCAAAAGCGTGCGAGTGTGGTACTCAAAGCAATTTTCCCAATGTTTTGCTCGTGAGAAAGGTGTAACGGAATATGTGTTTACAGAAAATGGCCTTTGCCGTCCGCAACAATGTGTGTGGAATTAAAATGTATGATTTAATCTTAAAAAATAAAAAATCTGTTCCACAAATGCCACTTATTAATAGAAATAACAGTATTATTTGTTTGTTAAAACATGAGGACACTGTTTGGTGTAGGGACACAAGTAAACTTGTTAAACAAGCAGCAAACTGAGTTGTGTGTGTCAGATGGGCACCTCACAGACCTGAGTTATGAGGACACCTTATGCATTTCGTCACAAAATGGTGTTATGTGTAAAATGTGTTTAAAGTTTACATTAAGTATACTAGCACAGGGGTCTTCAACGTTTTCAGGCCGGGGACCCCCAAACTGACTGGGAGATGGAGCAGGGACCCCCTACCACCTCGTAGGGTGGGGGGGTCGGGGCTACAACATATTTTTTTAATTTTAAACATGTACAAGTTACAGCGAGCAGGGTGGGCCGTACCACTACCATTTCTAAACATACTACTTATTAACTGAGAACCAATGTCAATAATATCAACAATCTGTCAATTGCATAGTAATCATGTATTCAAGCTATTCAAAATGGATAGAATCATGATTTATTTGTGAAAAATGAAAAAAAAAAAGTTTTTTTTTTTTTTTTAAGCAATAATTTCGCGGACCCCCTGTAGTACCTCCGCGGACCCCCTAGGGGTCGCGGACCCCCTGTTGAAGACCCCTGTAACTAGCATATTCGTCACAAAATGTTGTTATGTGTTAAATGTGTTAAAAGTTTAACATTAAAGTTATACTATGTAACTTTTTTAATAAAACATATCTTAAAATTGTCCTAACTATTAAATCGCTAAAGTTTTAGAACCCCCACTCTGTTAATTTCAGCTCCCAAAGCCTTTTCTTTATATGTGTTCTACTGAGCCCTGGTGGCCGTGACCGGGGCTGTTTTTCCCGGCAAAATTACGTCATATGCATCATTCTGTACACGTGTCTCCCTCAAAAAATCAAAGCTCTTCAGGAAGTACACTGCAGTGTTTACACTGGGCTAGGAGTCTAGCATGTAACTCCCCAACCGAGGCTCGTAGAGGGACACGAAAGACCTCTATGGATAGGTCTCGGCGAGGCGAGGCGGACGCGGTGGTCTGAATGCCCGGTCCGAAAAACGGCCGAAAAAAGCAGACGCGACCGCGGTTTGCTCTACTGCTACTGACCACTAGTTGAGCAACTTACACAGTATAGCTTTAAGTGTACAAGCATATCCATTTACTTGTTGTTATAATCTGTCATACCTGTGGCTTAATGTTTATATTGCATATTATTTACAGTCTTCTTCATTTGTTTTGGTTCCTCAGTGCCTCCATATAGTTACCAGCACAGTTGTCAACGCAGTTGCCAACGCTTTGGACATTTGTGAAGAATGCTGTGGCCCTGCCTCCAGTTTCGAATGGCTTGATTTAAAATGCAAATGTTCGTATTCACGTCACTTAAACAATTTTTTGTTGTTGTTGTTGTTGTTGTTGTTGTCATTGTTGTTTAGTACAGTGCACAAAAACATTAGCATGACTCGCTAACCTTTCATTTCACCATGCTTTTAGTGTGTTCAAGATCATGGCACAAATCCTGCTTTTCCAAGATGAATTCATCACTGGTATGTATCGTCTTAATTTCCCTTTTAACTTGAAATGTGTTCTTTCGGTGACTCATACATTATAGAGTTTCTGTGGTTAATATAAACATATATATATATATATATATATATATATATATATATATATATATATATATATATTAGGGCTGTCACGATTATGACATTTTACATGACGATTAATTGTCACTCAAATAATTGCGATTAACGATTTAATTGTGTATTTGTCGTTGATAATTACATTTCTGTTTGGCCTTTAGGCTTTGAAGTTGCACATGGCAGATATGACACATAACCTAAATATACAAAGAAATGACTGACATATTTGACAACTTTCTACTTAAAAAATAACATTGATAGTGGAAATAGCCGATCTACGACGCGTTGTGAGCTTGTAGATCTGCTATTTCCACTATTTCTGAAAATGTTTGTAAATGTATGAACATTTTTCAACATTCACGATTATGACGATTATGACAAAATATTTGCGATTATGTCAAATAATTGCGATTAGACTATTATGTAATAATTGTGACAGCACTAATATATATATATATATTTTTTTTTTGGGGGGTTTTAATAATGATAACCTTTTCTGTATCGTTGTTGACTGTTTTCTCGTCTCTCCATCACCCAGGATCCCAGCGGTTCCCCGTCTTCCAAGAGGCCCCGAGACCCTGGCCCAGCATCTCCACCTCTGCCGGTCCTGCCCCCAACAACACCCGAGACAGCCGACTCCCCGTCCTCTGAGACCTATGCTGTGCCATGGAGCCAAATGCCCTCAACAATCATGGAATCCCTCGCTGCAAAGGAATACATACCGACGAACAAAAGAGCAGCCATGATTCGGATCGTTGTTGACGATCTCATCAGTAAACACCGTGGACAGAGACCCGGTAGAAAACACCTGCGGGAAGTCACCCAGAAGATGATAGATCGATACCCTCTGTCTTTCCAAGAGACTTTTCCCTTTGGAAATATAACGCGTGTGACAAACGGCTTCATGGTTCTCTTTCGACAGCTAGAAACCAGAGTGAAAAGTGCCTTAAAAACCCAAGATCACCAGGTAGGGCTGGAACCATCCACTATTCTCTTGGCGATTATCGTGTATTTATGGAATACTTTCACTTTGGTTAATATTGTAATCGAGAAGTAATGTATTTACGTGCGTGCAAAATGGGAGATGATCTGGGATCCCACATGATTTGTAGTTTTACCGAGATGTTCAGCTCTGCTGAATATTTCCGTAGATAATGTCTAGCAACAAGAGATTTTTAGTCTAACCCTCTCAAGCCCTTATCAGAGTCTGGGGTGAAGAGCTATCACCTCACCTTTTAGGTGATAAGCTATCACCTAAAAATGTGATGGCCATCATAGTCACGGACTCACGGTGAAGTCATATCATCGCGCCTCTGTGGCTCTAACACCAGGGGGCACACTGATTGGTCAAGATCGACCAATCACTGAACGGTGTGATGGAGAGATGTCTGAAAGAAAAACGGAGGAGAGATGTCTAGGTCCGCGGTGATGGCTCTTCACTGCGGCTGTTGTAGTTTTCTGACTTAAAAAAGACTACACCACGGTGATAAACCATCACCGCGGACTACACTCTGAGAGGGGCTTCACAGTTTTCAAATCCGGCTGATTATAATGAGACTGTGCAGTTTGTGGAAAGTCTGAAGTGCCCACACATCACGGTATTGAAGGTGACAGTGTTTTCAACAAACTGCCTAACCTTCTTGCACATGAATGTGTTTAGAGTTCTTAATCAAAAAAATAAAAGTTATGAGGTAACAGACTAGAATCATATCATGAGGTAACAGACTAGAATCATATCATGATGAAAGCGACAACAAGCCTAATGCTATTAACATTACAGGAGCAAAGCTCGGAGGCCAAGCGTTCCAAAACAGGTGGCTTTGTGAGACTCCTCAGCACTGTCCAAGCCGGTAGGTTTTTCTCCTCACAGTACTAGTCAACACGTACAAAATCAGTTCCAGTTCCTTTCCCCTCATTCATGCGGCCAGGGGGAGGCAGTATGCAGACCAGGATTACTGCATGATTTTTTTGAGGGTACCTACGCTAGGGGATACAGGGAGAACATCCAAACTCCGCACAGAAAAGCATTATTTTAAGCATTATTTATTAAGTAATTTGTCAGACATTGTATAACTGAGAAAATAACAAATTGACAATTTAGGTCCAAGGATCGTCATTGGTACAAATTAACCTTTTTTTTGCCAGTAACTCTGACCCTTACAGTTCCATGAGTACACTCTTGAGTTATAGTCCTTTTAAGGGCCCATTTGTTCCCCTGGTGGTCCCCAAACCAGACTCTGAGAACCTGTATATTAATGGTAACACTGATGAGGATGTACTGTATGTTGTTCATAGATCTACAAGCTGCAACATCCTTCTCAAGCCCTGGCCCAACATCTCCACCTCTGCCACAGAGAGACCTGCCGATGCTGCCCTCAACACCACCTGAGACCGCCGCCTCCCCGTCCTCTGAGACCTATTCTGTGCCATGGAGCCGAATGCCCTCAACGATCATGGAATCCCTCGCCGCAAAGAAATACATCCCGACAGAAGAAAGAGAAATGATGCTTCTGATCGTTGCTGATGATCTCATGAGTAAACACCCGACTCCCGATAGAGCGCAGCTGCAGGATGTCACCCAGAAGATGATAGATCGATACCCTCTCTCCTTCATAGACACTGAGCCCACTGGAGACAGACCGGGTGGCACAGACGGTTATACACTTCTCTTTTCACAGCTACACAGAAAAGTTAAAAATGTGAAGAGAATTCGAATAAAAGCGAGGCCAGCAGAGGTAGCAGAGGGTGAAGTTCCAAGAACGAAAAGGTCCAGATATTCAGACGGTGACGGATGTGCGGAGTGGCAGCCTGATGTCGAGGGAACAGAGTCACGGCAGTCTGAACCAGAAGGATTGAAAAGTGCCTTAAAAACCCACCATCACCAGGTAGGGCTGCAACCATCCACTATTTTCTAGGCGATTATCTTTTATTTAGACTAGGTCAGTTTTCCAAAGATCTTAGCCCCGGCAAACCATGTTAATTCATGGCATACAGGTTCTGTAGGGGTATTAAGGTGCGTTTAATCCAAATCTGGCCACCACTATGAAGTTTTACTAAACAAGGTAGAGCATTGTCTGAAATTTCCTTTTTTTTTTTTATTCATATATGGGGAATACAATGACATATTCTGATTTAATATAAATTGTGAAGGAACCACTTTAATATTATTTATATTGTGAAAAATGGCCATAGTCCAGGCCCTTAGGGATATTTCACGCCAATCAGTCTAAAAGAGACCACATTTTTCCCAGATGCAGCCCAGGGCATATTCTTTAACTGTGGTACCCGAGCTCACCATAGTGGCCAAATCCAATATGGATATCACCCTGAAGTGTCCACTGATCACAGTATTAAAGGTGACAGTGTTTTCAACAAACTATCCTAACCTTCTTGCACATGACTACGATTTAGCCGCAGTATGTGTTTGCAGTTCTTAATCAAAAAAGAAAAGTGGTTCAGTTATAACAGACTCAAATCAATTCCTGGTTAAAAAGGTGATACACCATGAAAATTCACTTTTCCTATTTTAAAACCTTTTTTTGGGGTCCCACTAGCACCTTCTATCCTCACAAAGTCCCATTTCAGACCGTTGTGTCTTTCTCTGGTTTTGGGAAGGTGGAGGTTAAAAGCATCCCACGGGTTCTCAAAACAGGCTGTCCAGATTTGCTGCCGTTTGTGACGTCATAAACGGCCGTTTGTGAAGGGGGGGGGGGAGGCGCAGTTCAGGCCAAAGGTGGTACTGCAGCTGAAAATGCTCTGAGAGCCATCCAAAAATGAGAGGTTCTCTATTCAGGAGTGGTAATTTAGCCTCAAACCTTTTGAAAAACGTTTGTGGGACATAAACAATATGACATAAATACTTTTTAAATGCATGGTGTATCACCTTTAAAGCATCAACAAGCCAAATGCTATTATCATTACAGGAGCAAAGCTCGGAGGCCAAAACGGATGGCCTTTTGAGACTCGTCAGTGCTGACCAAGCCGGTAAGTTTTTCTCCTGCACAGTGCAATACAACACTTACAAAATCAAATCACTGTATTATATATTTATATTACAGTCAGCTAAGTTCAAATCATTCCTAACAAAATCGGCAAATTCACATTTTGTTGCATTGTGACGCATTCTGTGTTTGTTTTCTTAATCGATTGCTTAATTCATTTTGTTAATTGAATGCCATTCTCAATGTCAGTTCTGAGGATCACCATTGGCATAAAGGAACTTTGTTTTTGCCGGTAACTATCAATAGATTCACAAGCTGCAACACCCTTCACACGCCCTGGCCCAACATCCCCACCTCTGTCACAGAGAGACCTGCCGGTCCTGCCCCCAACAACACCTGCTCCACCTTCGCCACAGATAGACCTGCCAGTCCTGCCCTCAACACCACCTGCTCCACCTTTGCCACAGATAGACTTGCCAGTCCTGCCCTCAACACCACCTTCGCCACAGAGAGACCTGCCAGGCCTGCCTTCAACACCACCTGAGACAGCCGACTCCCCGTCCTCTGAGACCTATTCCGTGCCATGGCACAAAATGCCCACAGCAATCATGGATTCCTTCACTGCAAAGCAATGGATACCGGGGAACAAAAGATTAGACATGATTCGGATCGTTGTTGATGATCTCATCAGTAAACAC
Organism: Nannobrachium achirus; assembly: GCF_963921795.1. Taxonomy (NCBI): domain Eukaryota; kingdom Metazoa; phylum Chordata; class Actinopteri; order Myctophiformes; family Myctophidae; genus Nannobrachium; species Nannobrachium achirus. The sequence continues at coordinate 7,952,560 of NC_137818.1, read as the reverse complement.
CGTGGACAGAGACCTGGTAGAAAACACCTGCGGGAAGTCACCCAGAAGATGATAGATCAATACCCTCTGTCTTTCCAAGAGACTTATCCCTTTGGAGATAAACAAACGGTGACAAACGGTTTTAGAGTTCTCTTGCGACAGCTAGAAAACAGAATTGACAATTTGAATAGAGCCCAAACCTTCAAGAAGAGGCCAGCAGAGGGAGATAGGGCTGCACTGCAGTCTAAACAAGATGATTTGAAAAGTACCTTAAAAACCCAAGATCAAGAGGTAGGTCTGCAACCAACCACTATTCTATTGTGTATTTATGGAATAACGTTTGTTTAATGTAGTATATCGAGAAGTAATGTCAGTGATGTCATTATGTGCGCATCCCGCATCAAAAACTCATTCAAGTCGCCCAGGGACCCATTCATGTCATGGTCCTGGGGTCCCGGGGATGCGCCTCCATTGGAGTCCATGTTAAAATAATTTACCGCGTCGCGGTAAAAGAAAAACATTTTAAATTTCCACAGACACCACCATTGTTCATGGGTGAAAGCATCCTACTTTACCCTACGTTAACACAAATAAAATCCACGTAGAAAGTCTAAAAAACAGGCGATAGAAACGCCAATGTTTTGATTCCACCGACGTCCGACGCCATTTTGCGCACCCGAATTCATTAGGGGCTCATGTTTTAGTAGTTTTAGTAGTTCTAAGTTCAAACATTAGCCAAATTGTAAAACAAATAAGAAATAGGCAAACATTTTGAAAATAGCCGATCTACAAGCTCACATCGCTCGAAAACATTGTATTGAGGACTCATAAAACTTTTCTGGGACCCGTTTGAATGACCACCTGTGGGTCCCGGGACCCATTACATTGAAAACCTAGTAACATCACTGTAATGTATTTACGTGTGTGCAAAATAGGAGATAATCTGGGCTCCCACATGATAGTAAGTTGCAGAAAATTTCAGCTCTGCTGAATATTTCTGAAGATACTGTCTAGCGACAAGTCTAACCCTCTCAGTTTTAAAATCCAGCTGATTGTCCAGCTCTGACATTATGCTCTGATGTCACTGTTCAGGGGAACCACTCTTAACACAACGGAAGCCAAGGTTTATAACATTTCTAGCTGTTGCTGCTGCCGCCGTTCACTTACGCTTTATTTTGAAGAGCCTCGGAAGCTTCGTGCGTGTGCACGTGAGTGTCCACTGACGATTGAGGAAGATAATCCATTTGTTTACAAACGCTCGCGAAACTAAAATCCAAACCGGGCCCGACCATCGCGGTAAAGTGTCGCCATGAAAACAGGCAGATCTCTGCTTCCCTGGCGTTCTTTGCACCTTATTCAGAGATAAAGCCCTTTTTATGTTTCAGCATAGAATATAAATCAATGCAGCCTAGATCCTCCATTTTGTTTCTGTGCGAGCCATGTTATGACGTATGGACCAGCGTCTCTCACAGGGTACACAGGACGGATGCAGCTGCATGTAACAAAGTTAACCCTTTGTCTCGTTGAGAGACGAGACAACTGAGTTTTGGCACAGCGACCTCCAGTGGCCTTGTCTCGTTACTGAACGAGTTTGGCCACTTGGGTGTTAACAGAATGGGTTTGCTGCTCTGACATCACACTCTGGCTTGCCCATTTTTTATTATGCCCATATATTTTATGCCCATATAGTCGACAATGTGGTTTCAGAACATGCCCATATATGGGCATTCCCGGGTCACAATTTAATTAGGTCCTTGTCCATTTTATGCCCATATATGGAGATCCCTTTCCCGATGTCATCAATATCAAGGGCATATCTGGGAATTCCCATATTTGGTAATGCCCATATATGGGCATGTTCGGACATCACTTTGTTGACTATCATGCAGGAATCTTCATATATGGGTAACTGGTCAGATATACGTATATCACTGGCCGAGAACTGGTCAAGAATTGTCGCCCTGAGGCGTCTTACTAGTTTAGCTACGGTATGTGTTTGCAGTTCTTAATCAAAAAATAAAAGTGGTTCATTTATGAGGTCCTTGACAACAGACTCAAATCATGTCCTGGTGACAACACGCCTAATGCTATTAACATTACAGGAGCAAAGCTCGGAGGCCAAGCAGCCCAAAACAGGTGGCTTTGTGAGAGTCTTCAGCGCTGTCCAATCCGGTAAGTTGTTCTCCTCACAGTACTAGTCAACACATATAAAATCAAATCACCTTATTATATATTAATATTACCTGTAGTCTGGTAAGTTCAAATCATTCCTAAAAATCAGGAAAAGACAACATGTCATATCACAATAGATATAGTTTACTAATCAAATAGTGCTGTAGAATACCTACGGTTGCAATAATAATAAACTTTATTTGTATAGCACCTTTCATGACATGAAATGCGGCTCAAAATGCTTTACAGAGCAGAAATGAAGCTGTGCTTAACAGAAAAGGTACACATGATTAACAATAAAGCAGAAAAGAAAAGTAAAAACAAAATAACATTAAAAACAATGTGGTCATGACAGCAAAGGGATTTCAAGATCAGCTACACTGTCAAAGCAAGAGTGAAGAAACAGGTCTTGAGCTGTGCTTTAAAGAGGTGGTGCCATGATTTTACCCCCCTCTAAAACATGATTATCAGGTATTATGATTATACTAGGAGGAAGATTTTTTCCAAAAAAGTATACAGAAAGAGTTAAAATTGGGTTTTTATGTGGCCACACCCCCAGTTCATTAAGTATGCATGGATGTCATGGTGGGTGGTGACCCAGCTGATATAGCCACACCCCACAGTGTTGGGTGAATGGTAATTGGGGAGGAGTTGATACTGTGACATACTTAGTATCTGTGTTTTTTAACTGACACCTTTGACCACAAGGTAAAAAAAACACACACCAGGGGGTCTAATGAAGTACTTTCAACCTCCTAGACACATGAAAAACAGAAAAAGTACAAAACTATGGCACCACCTCTTTAAAGCGTGTGCTCTTAGGTAGGGATGCGGTATCGGTACTCGTGGTATCGGTACTCGCCCCGATACCGGCCTATTTTGCGGTATCGGTACTCGTCAGATACTGCTCACAAGCGCCCGAGTACCCTGTGTGTTCCGCCACTTCGCCTTTCTCTCTCTTAAAGTATCAAAAGTAAAAATACAAAATGTTTGAGCATAGCAGATCTAGAAGATCATGCACAGTACAGGAATTTCCATGGGCTAAACCTGAAAAAGAAAGTGAAATGTGTGGCAGTTGTGCCATGTTCTGGGAAAGCAATGCAATTTAATGTGTTATATACAGCCAGAAAGTGAGGAACATCTGATAAAAAAAAAACGTAATTTAAAGACATTTTGTATTATTAATTGTACTCGTATCGGTACTCGGTATCGGCGAGTACTCAAAATGAAGTACTCGTACTTGTACTCGGTCAGCAAAAAAGTGGTATCGGGACATCCCTACTTAGGTGCAATGGGAGTTTATTCCATGCTGACGGCCCGTAGAAGCAGAATGCTGCTTCGCCGTATTCTTTTCTATGCCATTGTAGGTACATTGAAAGGGCGGTCATAGAGGCACAAGGTGCCAGATCATTTAGAGCTTTATAAACAAGTAAAATAATTTAAAACTCAATCCTGGAGTAATATTTCCTCTCATCTTAGTTTTAGTTAAAACTCTGGCTGCCGCATTTTGAACAAGTTGTAGTCTGTCAGTTATTTTCTTTGGCACGCCAGAAAGAAATGCATTGCAGTGATCAAGCCGAATGGAACTTTTTTATAATTATTATTTCTTTTTTTAACTATCCATAGATTCACAAGCTGCAACATCCTTCACTCCATTCACTGGCCGAATATCTCCAACTCTGCCACAGAGAGACCCGCCAGTCCTGCCCTCAGCACCACCTGAGACCTATTCTGTGCCGTGGCACAAATTGCCCGCAACAATCATGGATTCCTTAGCTGCAAAGAAATATATACCGTCCAACAAAAGAGGAGACATGATTCGGATCCTTGTTGATGAATTACTCTGTCAACACCATGGACAGAGACCTAGTAGAGGACAGCTGCGGGAAGTCGCACAGAAGATGATAGATCGATACCCTCTGTCTTTCCAAATGACTGAGCCCTTTGGAAATAAACCGTTTGCGACAAGCGTCTCTTTCAAAGGTCTCTTTCAACAGCTGGAAAACAGAGTTAGTTATACGAATAGATTTCTACCCTCAAGAAAGTGGCCAGCAGAGGGCGACGTTCCAAGTTACGGGTGCGTGGAGTGGCAGCCGGATGTTAAGGGAACTGAACATAGAGCGGCACTGCAGTCTAAACGAGATGAATTGAAAAGTGCCTTCAAAACCAGCGATCACCAGGTAGGGCTGCAACCGTCCACTGTTCTCTTGGCGATTATCGTGTATGTAGGGCTGTCACAATTATTACATAATCGTCTTATCGTGATTTCTTTTTTCATAACCGTCATAATTGTTTCCATGTTGAAAAGAACTGTTCATGTATGTATATATATTCTTTAAGTAAAAAATAGTGGAAATAGCCGATCTACAAGCTCACAACGCGTCGCATCGCAACGCGTTGTGAGCTTGCAGATCGGCTATTTCCACTATCAATGTTCTTTTTTAAGTATAAAGTTGTCAAATATGACAGTAATTTCTTTGTATATTTAGGTTATGTGTCATATCTACCATGGGCAACTTCCAAGCCTAAAAGCCAGAACAGAAATGTAATTGTCAACGACAAAAACACAATAATAATAAATCGTTAATCACAATTATCTGAGTGACAATTAATCGTCATGTAAAATGTCATAATCGTGACAGCCCTGCGTGTATGTACGGAATACCTTTTGCTTTGGTTAATAGAGTAACCGAGAAGTAATTTATTTACTTACTATTTAAAGTTCAATTAACTGTTGCCTTCTACCTTCTATCCTTAGCTGTCATCTGTCCAGAAATTGATGAGCGAAACGTATCCCCTCCAGCGTGAAGCCATCAACCGTGGAACATGTGTCGAGGGCATAAAGGAAGAGTGGCCGTTCCTGTTTGAAGCTTCTCACCTCTTCGATCACGCATCTCGACTCCTTGGCTTTCCGGTCGAAAACAAGCTGGCAGAGGAACTTTCCAGGAAAGAAACGGGCATCAACAACTTCCTCGACTCCAAAGGTAAATGTCGTTACAGTAAAAAGCGGGTGACAGTGTTAAAGGAGTAGTTCACCCCCAAAATGACTTTTTTTCTATTGATTACTCATGCCATGGAGACTTGAGATCAATAATATTTTTAGTTTTTTGTCGCATTCCTAAGACAAAAAATGTATTACAATGAATGTGTACCCCCTTTGATTCTGGGTGGGGACCCAAATGCATTCGGGTCCCCATCCGGAATCAATGGAGGTAAATTTACTATAATACATTTTTTGTCTTTGGAATGTGACAAATACAAAAAAATATTATTGAACTCAAGTCTCCATGGCATGAGTAATCGATAGAAAAAAAGTCATTTTGGGGGTGAACTACTCCTTTAAAGTAATGCACAGTTGCGCTCTCCTCTCAACTGATGCTTACCAAAAAAAAAAAGCAAATTGGTCTTGACGTGTCGACTTGCAAATTATGAATCGTTAAATGGGAGGAAATCTAGGCAATCTACCGTTGGGACCACTACAAAGTTAAAGGCATCAAAAGTGTTAACATCCATACACTGTACACTGTACTGTTAATAACTGATTCAATCAATCAACTATAGGGATGAAGATGGGTGAAGGTCCAGTACAGCTGATCAGTGGCATTGCAAGATACTTCACGGAAAACCCAGATCACCTCTTCTACCAAAATGAGGTACGTTTTATGGATTTCAAACCCCAGATCCAGTGGTGGTAGAAATACTCATTCGCCATACTTGAGTCAACATATAGATACTCAACGTCAAACAATCACTGTTGACCCACTTTGTACTGCTCTTAACAGGGACGTGCTGGCCATTGGGAAAAGCGGGACAACTCCCGAATGGCCGGTTCATTCCTGGCCGGTCCAGGCCGGCCATTAGGAAAAAAATTAAAATAAAATGTCGGCCTTCGTTCCATTTTGGGGGCTGGTCGGCCAACAAAGTAAATTGTCACTGTCGGGCAGAAACATTGTATCTCCAAGTTTCAAATGTATAATTTCTTTTGCAAAGTGTAGCCCTGCTTCATCATACAAGGCCGTCGCACAGTAGTGAAAACAGCAGATCTACAAGCACACAACGCCTCGCGGTGTGAGGCGTTGTGTGCTTGTAGATCGGCTGTTTTCACTAGTTTAAATCATTTCTAAAATGATAAATACAAAACAAACGGTTTTGGACATACAAGGTTTCCACCCGACAACGACGAAATATAACTCATGGAATTGGCCCACTGGCTTGTCACTTGTCATGATCTGAAATGGCAAATCTTTGAGTAGCAGCAGCGCTATAGAGAGAGATCTCTCTCCATATTCACACGCTATGTAGGTCAGTTTTCAACGCAAATCTCAAACAAGGCCGCCAGGTGAATATGGTCTATAGATCGCCCTGTAGAGAGCGTCGCTGCCATTGCCGCGGTGTAAACCGCAGCCAGTGGTGGAGTAGAAGTAAAAAATTATTAAAATGAGCAAACTAAAAGTATAAACACTAAAAATTGTACAGTACTTACTGTAAGTAAATGAAGGCCACAATAGTTACTTTACACTAATGTTTACACCACAGTTAATGGCGTTGGTGCCCCCTACGCTACAGGGTGTCGCTAAGGAAATCAGTCTATAGCAGGGGTCTTCAACGTTTTCAGGCCAAGGACCCCTTAGTTGAGAGAGAGATAAAGCAGGGACCCCCACAACCTTGTCATAGATTCCATATCGTTTCATTGTTTGACAGCACAATCATTAGTGTATTTTGGATTCATGTCAATTTGTGTTTTGAGATATTTAACCACTTGAACCTTAAATACTTCTCCCCTCAACACCAAACCAGCGCGAGGCGTTGTGAGCTTGTAGATCTGCTATTTTTGGCTAAAGTTCTCAGAATCTGGTTAACTCATTTTGTGCTCCTGAAATTAACGGATTAAAATGTCCAGCGTGCCTCTCGCTTTCTCCATAAGCGGCCAGTCTCTTATTTTGAAGGCCAGAAGTCGATTGCGTAAACACTTCCGGTTTGACGTCATCACGTCATTCACCGGAATCGCTCGTCGTCAACATGCCGTTGTGTAATGGCGGATCGTTTCTTTTCAACATGTGTTTTATTAGCGAGTATTTTTCACGAGTATTCTCGGGATTGGCTACAAATGAGTTCAATCTGGCTAAAAGGAGATTTTATTTTTTTCTTTCTATCACACAATGATTTGGAGGACCCCCATGTAGTAACTCTGAGGACCCCCTAGGGGTCCCGGACCCCCTGTTGAAGACCTCTGGTCTATAGGCTACAGACACTGTAGTTTGTGTACTGTACACTGGAAACGCAATATCATAACCATCACATTCATATGTGTATCTTTGTTGTTTTATTTTTCCCCAAAACAGGACTCCACGGATGTTGACCTGTGCAACCTCCCATGTACCCCATGCATCCTAATCAGAGGTTAGTAGTTCAATCGTGTTTGCATCTCGCTTTTGTTTTTAGTTTTGCTGAAAAGACAATTTGTTGAGATGAAAAGTATGGAGTTTAGCCAGGGGCAACATTCTGAGAAACAAAATGCTGAATACCTTTTCAAAGTAGTTTTTAGCTTGTTCTTACCAAAAACCGATTGTTCGTTCACCCAGAAAAGAAGAATTATAACTGCGGCCATCCGTGCTTTTGTTATGGTCCGTTGAGAAGGGCTGGTTTTAAACATGAACGCAATCTGGAGATAGATTCCGAGGTAAAGCCGTTTTCCTGCAGATCATTCCATTGCTTCCAACGGTGGATTACACTTCCTGGTTCCACTTTCTCCCGATGGATTATGGGGATTTGAGTTTTTTGCTTCTGTACCGGGTGCCATAGAGCGCACGCTGCGGTTTACAATAGGAAACCTTATATCCCGACTTAAAGCCATATATGTAACTTTTCCAAAAAAACTAATCTAACTAATAAACTAATAAAATTATCCTAACTATTAAATCGCTAAAGTTTTAGAACCCCAACTCTGTTCATTTCAGCCCCTAAAGCCTTCTGTAAATATGTTTTCTATGATCCTGGCCGGGGACAGGATTTCCCGGCAAAATTACGTCATCTGCATCATCCATATACGTTGTATGTATGTTGGCCAATCACAGCGCGGATCATACACTACCGGCCAATCGCAGCGCGTCTTGCCGTCTCTTCAGGAAGTAGCTTCCGTCAGCAACAGTGTTTATGTTGGTGAATGAATCTTGCCTGTTACTCCCCCAATCCTGGTCTAAAAATGACGGGAGACGGCTCTACGGATTCGTATCGGCGAGGCGGTCGCGGTGGTCGCGCGGCCCCATTCTCGTGGTCCACGGCGACTCCGGACGAAAAACGACTGAAAAAAGCAATACCGCTACTGACCAGTAGTTGAGCAACTTGCATAGTATAGCTTTAAGTCGGGAAAAGCACTCTGCGGTCAGATATGAAACCCTGACTTTAGTCCGGATTAGGCACCCTGTGTGTTAATTAGTTTTTCTTGTGTGATGTATCTGTCTAAGGTGACCAGCCATTCAAGATGGCTGTGGATCAGCACATTGTAAATGACCACATCACCTCCCCCGTTGCTGCCCTGGCCTATGCCTTCGCCCTGTTCTATGTGTGTAACATAGAGTACCCGAAGGAGATGGCTCTGACCCTGGAGTTCATGCAAAGGTAAGCAACGCATGGTTTTGAAATGTATATAGAGCTGGGCTGTTCAAGTTCTGAGAGTCTTGTCTGTCCCAGTGCTTCACAGAACGACAAATCGTGAGCTTGTAGATCTGACATCTTCGACGTGCAGCCAAATTCTCGATAAATCTGGCATTATGACTCGATAAAGGCCTCACCGAAATACATTACAATTACAAATACTGTTCAGGGTGTGTACAGAAACAGGAGATAGGCACCTGCCCTATGGGCCTCATGGCTCTGCGTTTTTCGGCCAAATATCGGAGGGAATTTCGGAGTGCGTGAATAAAATAATCAACCTCACGTTATGTCAATCACGTTTGCACACTGCCGCCCGTTTCGTATTTATTTTCGGACCAGGGTTGATTTTTCCAGATTTTCACAGCTGTCGCACTGAGTCCCTTGCTCTCTCTCTCTTTCCTCTCTCTCTCCCTGGCCTACGGCTTTCGGATTTCCAAAACACAACGAAAACACGCTGAGTTCCAGCAGAGTGATTGATCAATTGAAGCCTTTATTAAAAGTTTGCATAAGAAAAGGTACAGTTTCATAACGGTACAGTTCACCGGTACAAGGTCTACTAAAAGGATACACCCAAAAAGGCCTATGGCTTGTTTCAATTGAGATCCTTTTTTTGGATTACAAACTCCACAGGTTAAGATTTTTATCTACCTGTAATGTAATAAATGTAATGTCCCAAATTAGCCGATTAGAGTTGCCCTTCCCCACTGACATCTACAGATCAATCTAAAAAAAATATATATTGTGCAAAAAGGCATTGCAGATTGCCCTATCATGCCAAATTATAACTGACTTCAAGCAACTCCGACTTCAGAAGGTTGACATTTCTCTATTATAAATCCTTGTTTTGAGCGGTCTCGTGTAATATTGTAATATTTCGAAATATTGTATGCCATACAAATTCGAAATCTTAACTGAACGGTTTGGAATAATTCATTGCATGTGCATTGTATCTAGACTAGAACACATGAAAGTTTCAAAACAAATAAAAGTTTCAAGAAAATGTACCTTTACACCGCACTTTCAATTGCACTTGTTTGTCCTGTATCCTCTGAGGTCTCCTGATCAAACATACTATAATAATACTAAAGAGCCAAGGGCCACCATCAACTAACTAAAGTTCATGTTCTGAATACGTCTTACTTTTGGTAATCCATAAATGAATTCTGAAGTTCTGAACACATCTGAATTTTGAGTTTGAAAACGTAAAGGTTTTGATATAAATAGTTCCTATCTGAAGTTGTGCTGGTTTACAGTGTAATGTGGCTCTGCGATCAAAATAACATTTGAGTATATAAACTTTGTCTGTTACTTCATTTCATGTGTAGCTGAGATATTTCTTCTGTTCCCTCAGAGTTTTCTTTGGAATCAATCCAGAGAGAGGGTCCAAGGCAGAAAAGACGGGGAAAAAACTCCACTCCATTCCTGTGAGACTGTTAAAGTTTATCACTCAACTGAAGGATTTCGAATCAAGCATTTGAGGTTTTTGGACTGCGTGTGCATGCACGCACACACGTGCACACGTGTGCACACCAACATGCGCACAAACACATGCGCACACACAGACACACACACACAGACAGACAGACAGACAGACAGACAGACAGACAGACAGACAGACAGACAGACAGACAGACAGACAGACAGACAGACAGACACTGAGGACTTACCTCTTGTCTGACTCAGACTGTTAGTCTGAAGTATCATAGTTTTGTGAATATTCTCAAGGTGAGAAATTCCTATTGCTGCACATGTGTAGTTCATTGCTGTATTGACATGTATTCTGTTTTGAAATGGAAATGTCTTAAAATGTGCATACACACACACACACACACACACACACACACACACACACACACACACACACACACACACACACACACACACACACACACACACACACACACAGAACTTATCTCTTATCCGACTATTAGGCTGATTTGTGAATATTCTCAAGTTGAGAATATTATAAGCCTATTGCTTGTTAAGTTGATTTACAAGATAAGAACACGATAGACAAGTACAGGATACCCATGTACCTGACAAAACACTTCCTAAATGTCAAGGACATCCACATTTACAACACCAGAGGTAGCTCCACAAATCATGTTCAACCCAGATTTGACTAAATTTGTTCTCCTGCTATAACATGTGGAATGCCCTACCGCAAGTCCTAAAGGAGTGTAAATCCCTAACCTCCTTCAAAATCGGTATGACAAGTCATCTACGGACGGCTGCTACTCGAAACTTGTTACAAGTCTAAGCCAATACTTACCTCCCCCTTTCCACTTTAAAATATCTCCCTTTTAATTTCATTTTCCTTTGTTCTGCTTTTGAATGCCTTTTCCCTTTTGTTATTGATGATATCCTATGCAAAGTATGGTTTTCTATCCCTCTGTTTCTCATTGTTATATGAGATACAAAAAGTGGTTCCTGTGTAAATAAGCCAAAAGTCCTACTAGGATCTCCTTTTTAGCTGACCGTGTACCAGTGATGAAACTGTGATTTGTACTGTCATTTTCCTATGCAACCTCCAAATAAATTCTTCAATCAATTGCTGTATTGGGGCAACGTGTGTCAGTGGGGAATGAGTGGGAGGTGGCGCCTCATTCAGTTTATCATTCTGCCCTCAGATGTATAACAGGTGACGGCTATAATACCATTGCATACTGTATAACCCATTTAGGACTAGAATTATTGAATGCTTTAACCAGTGAAAAATAGCAGATATACAAGCTCACAGCGCGGCATAGCATATATACAAGCTCACAGCGCGGCACCGAGTGCCGCGCTGCGAGCTTGTAGATCTGCTATTTTTGAAAAAGTCGTGAAAATATGTGCAAATCTTTGAATATATTGTATTTTCAAATCGAACGTTTGTAACTCATATTTTGCTTCTGGGTGGTCCCTGGAACTAAATATTTTTAGATGGGGGTCCGTGGCCAAATACATATCATTTTCGCGGTCCTTCACATGGAAACGTTTGAGAACCACTGACATAGTAGTCTCTCAAGAACAGACTAACTGAGCTCCATTTAAGTGAAACTACCTTTTCTTTGACGATGGCTGGCCAGATTGCTATCATAGAAACACAGGTTTTTCCAAAAAACCTTAGAAGGAACAAAAGACACTTATAGAATCGGGTCAAAATTCCAATTTTCACGATTTTTCAAAAATAGCAGATCTACAAGCTCGCAGCGCGGCACTCGGTGCCGCGCTGTGAGTTTGTATATCTGCTATTTTTCAATAGTTAAAGCATAAAATAATAATACACAGTACTGTGTACCCGTTCTGAATGGGATAATCGGTAAGATGGGCCAGGACGGAATTCATTTGCAAGTGTGATTTGTGTTATATGGACAGAATATTTCCCCAAATATGGATATGACTAATACATCTGACATCATAGATGTCTTATTTTATAGATCACATGAGACTCACACAATATGTCCAGCTATGGACTTAATATGGATGACATCAATGATCTCCATATATGGGCAGGTCAGCTATAGACATTGAGGTGTTTGTAAATGAATTCTGTCTTGGCCATATATGGAGCATCCATACTTGGGCATTGCCAAATATGGTTCAACAATTTGATGTCACAACAGGTCAACTATAGACACTGAGGCATTAGGCGAATGGGGACTGTTGACAGATCCTGTAAACAGTGTTTTAAGATAAATGTTTCATGACACATTACAGTTGAATGTATTTTTATTTCATGGGAATATCTATAAAGAGATGTATTGCATTTGGAGGTTTAATTGCGCCGTTCTATTGTTTGAAGCAGAAACGAAACAATGTTCTATTTGTATATAATGTGGTTTACTCAGATTGATAGACAAAGTGATACAGAGAATATCCTATAAATCTACAGAAATGTGCATTTTAGGACTGACAGAAGTGTGTAATTGGGTAGACTAGTGGGAGAGGACCAAAGGGGTCTAGGATTAGCCCTCCGCCTCAAAGAGGTGAAGGTCGAAACGAGGCGTGTGGAACTCCAAACGGAGGAGGTACAGGTAGGACTCCGCCAAAGAGTTTTTTTTTAGTACATGTGCAGCCTTTATTACAAACATTACAAATGTTTCTTTTCCCTTGCATGAGTCCTAATGTGTGTTGTTACAGTAGATCAGGGGTGGGCAACTTTGATGATGGCGAGGGCCACTATATGTCCACCTTCACTCCAGAGGGCCACATTGCATAGTGCTATGGCCTACTTTGTCACTTTCTAGTATCTCATACAAAAGAAGCAAAAATTGCAGATTTCAACTACAACATTTGGAGGGGACAGAGATTGTCTTTGAGCAACAAGATGTCCCGGGACCTGAAATCATCAAAATAAACTCACTCCCTGCAGATCACACGGGGAAGAAAAGTTTTAGTTGTACAGTATGTGACAAGCTGTTTGATGATAAGGATAAGCTGAAGACGCACATGAGGACTCATAAAGGGAAAAGGTCATTTACTTGTAAAGTGTGTAGCAGCATTGGCTTTAGGCAAAAGGGAAATCTAAATCAACACAGGAGGACTCATACAGGGGGAAAGCCATTCACTTGTACAGTTTGTAACAGAGGTTTTGGTGTCAAAAGTAATCTAAAACAACACATAAGAACTCATACAGGAGAAAAGCCCTTTGTACAGTTTGTAACAAATGTTTTCTTATCAAGGGTGATCTAAAAACACACATAATGATACAGGGGAAAAGCCCTTTAGCTGTACAGTTTGTGGCAAGGGCTGTATGTACAAGGGCAGTCTAAAATATCACATGAGGACTCATGTACAGGGGAAAAGCCATTCAATTGTACAGTTTGCAACAAATGCTTCAGTCAAACTAGTGACATAAAAGACACATGAGGACTCATACAGGGGAAAAGCCCTTTAGTTGTACCGTTTGTAACAAAAGCTTTAGTATGAAAAGTATTCTAAAAGCACACTTGAGAACTCATACAAAGGGGAAAAACCTTTAGGTGCCGTTTGTGGCAAACACTTTTGTCCAAATACACATAGATTGAAGTTTTATTATATATTCATGTTCTTCTTTCTTTTCCTTTTGTCAAATGGCATCTGAGTTTATAAATGATATCAGACGTGTGTGATCTAGCCTCATGACTTCAAATCAATGTAACAGTTTGCCTTGCTTATTGGTGTTTAATGAACAATTATTTAAAAAGTAAAAGAGCAGATATGCAATTAGTTCCTTTGGGATCAATAAAGTATCTATCTATCTGTCTGTCTGTCTGTCTGTCTGTCTGTCTGTCTGTCTGTCTGTCTGTCTGTCTGTCTGTCTGTCTAAAGTTATCTGACTGGGAATATAGGCTATCTGAATCCTCCTGCCCAACTCCAAAAAGGCAACTTCTTTCTTCTTTTATTATTATTGTTTTTTGTTTTGTTTTTTTTACTAAATAACTGAGTCCAGAAAAAGGCATTAATCACTAGTCACTTTTTCACCATCTGGTCAGTTAACAAATACACATTGAACAAAGCATTATAGTCTAGTAGCCAGCCCATAGAGCCCCATTGTGAACCTGGACATTTTGAGTACCCTAAAGTTTTATGTTAGAAATGTTGAGTATGGGTCCCCAGCATGTAGAAACTGCCGGATGCTAACTTGTATATGTTGAGCAATTTTCATAATTAGCATAATTAGATTTAATTAGCATAATCACCTATAATAATGGATAATATGTAAAAAACTGATTGGCTGATTTGAACAATATTGGAGTGGTTTTGGGGGTTATTGAGGATGCCGAATCCATTTCTGAAATTTTCTAAATTCAAAATGGCTGTTTTAAACTGGAAATGGCCATATACCAACTTAAATTGGGATGATTTTGATCATTTTTTGTTGATTTTCCAAATGATGAAGTGACTATTTTTGCTAGGCTATTGTGGCAGTCATTGTTCTAATCATTTTGTGTGGATTGTCAATATTTGGCTTTTGAAATGCAGATAATGTATAAGCATAATAAATAACCACATTTATCATTTAATTCATAATCAAAATCAACAAAAAAGTATCGAAATCATCCCAATTTCAGTTGGTATATGGCCATTTACGGTTTAAAGTGGCCATTCTGAATTTAGAAAATGTCAGAAATGGATTCAGCATCTTCAATAACCCCCAAAACCACTCCAATATTGTTCAAATCGTTCTATCAGTTTTTGACATATTATCCATATAGGTGATTATGCTAATTAAAGCTTATTATGCAAATTATGCAAATTATCTATCTATCTATCTATCTATCTATGCAAATTGCTCAACATATACAAGTTAGCATCCGGCAGTTTCTACATGCTGGGGACCCATACTCAACATTTCTAACATAAAACTTTATAGGGTACTCAAAATGTCCGGGTTCACATTTTGGCTACTAGACTATTAAAGGAGTAGTTTACAAAAAAGAAAAAGAAAGAAAACGTTTTTGTTTTTTTCTCTCCATTAATTACACACCGCATGAAGCTTTGAATTAATAGAGATTTTCTTTTGTTTTTGTCGCATTGATGACTGGCGGAGTCTTCATTTGTGTCTCCATCTGGAATCAATGGGACTAAATGTATTATAATCAAATTGTTGTGTTAGGAATGTGACAAAAACATAAATAGGCCTATTACAGAACTCAAGTCTCCATGGAGTGAGTAATCGATAGGGGGAAAAAATACATTTTGGGGGTGAACTATTCTTTTAAGCTTTAACTCTGGAGTAGTCTAATCCACCATGGTTCCGGGACCCAAAACATGACAAACAAACCGATCACTGAAATGCCATAAAAATAATAGGCTATTAATAATAATAATTAATAAGTATAGAGATAATAGCCGATATACAAGCTTGCAACATGGCGCGTTGTGTGCTTATCTGCTATTTTCACTAGTTTTGGTCCCGGGGTCGTTTTGGAACCAACTGCTCTTATCTATAACAGTTAGTTACGCACCTTTTCCACCAGGTGGCGGCACATAGCCTGGATCCTTTGCTGCGCACGAACGCTTGAACCCTGCTTGAAACACGTTGACCCGGAAGTAAATGCTTGTTGTTTTTTTCAGTAGCCGTTAATATTATAACTCTATGGCCGTTACGTGTTATGGTGCAATTGTTGATCTTTACCGATCTTTACACAATATTACAGTAGCAACGGCAGTGACTTTGGCCAAAAATGTCTCTTAAAGGAGGTAAAATGAGTCAAATGGAGTCTGTACGGCTGAAGATAAATGAACACATGACGTCGGTGGGAGAGGAGATATTGTGTGTTTTGGAGAAACAGCAGCGTGGTGTTGATGTTTGTAGTGTGAAGCTTTATGTCAGAGTTTTTGTGTTGCAGCGCCTAAGTTCGGCTGCAGAGTTCATGTGCAACCTTTTCCAGACAGAGATGGAGACACCAAACAAACTGCTGGACGTTGATTTTGACATGGACATCCATCCATACACTGCAGGTTGGTAAATTGATTGATTGATTGAAGGCTTTATTAGAAGTTTGCATAGGAAAATGTACAGATTCATGACGGTACAGTTCACTGGTACAAGGTCTACTAAAAGGAGATCCATGAAAAGACTAAGCTTATTTCAACAGGAAACCATTTAAGTATCTCATATAACATTGAATGACAGACAAATAGAACACAGTACTATGCAGTAGATATGTAAAGAAAAAAAAGGAAAAAAAGAAAACAGTAAGTCTAAACAAACAGTAAGTACAGTATATACAGTATATACAAGGAAGGGAGGGTAGGGTTGGGCTGGGTTTTTACCAGTTGCGAACGGCTGCTGCCTGTAAGTGGTTTTTTAGGGCAATTTTAAAGGATGCTAGTGATCCACACTCCTTTATGGCCTTCGGTAAGGCATTCCACATTTTTGTGGTATAGCAGAAGAACGAGTTCGACCCTTTCTTTGAGTTGACTCTGGGTTGAACGTGATCTGTGGCACTGCCTCTGGTGTTGTAATTATGGACATCCTTAACGTTTATAAAGTATTTTGACAGGTACTTGGGTATCATAGTGGTGTAGTGTATCTTGTACACCAGGCCCATTGCAAGTTGCTGTACTCTGTCATCTACTCTGAGCCACCCCACTCTTAACTGGTGAGTAGCGGTGAGGTGAGTCTGATAGGGAAGGTTAAGCAGGACCCTAATTAGTTTATTTATTACCATACGTGGACTCCGTAGTCAAAGAGGGGCTGGATTATTGCACCAGCTATGGTAGTCCATGGGCCAGACGGGTTGTCGGTATCAAAAAGGTGGCAAAGGTTACCATGCATTTTTGAAAAGCTCTATATCTGTAGATTATATTTTGGTATGATAACCCTTTCTTAGACCCAGCTAAATTGGTGTTATCAGCCACTAGAGTTGGTCCCATTAACTTTACATTACAGGGAAAAAAAGCAAAAAAATAATCTGCTTTAAGTAGCATAAGAGGGGTCAAACTAGGGGGTTTTCATGATGCTGAATCCATTGCAAGCATCTGTTTAGCACGAAAAACATTCCTGGGGCTAAAACAGCCCCCACAAAAGTGATGACTCATCACTTTTCATCACTAAACCATAGTCTTTTTAGCCCAAGGAATGTTGTTTGTGCAAAACAGATGCTTGCAATGGATTCAGCATCATGACAAACCCCTAGTTTGACCCCTGACACCCCTCTTATGCTACTAAAAGCAGATAATTTTTTTGCTTATTTTCCCTGTAATGTAAAGTTAATGGGACACCAACTCCAGCGGCTGATAACACCAATTTAGCTGGGTCTAAGAAAGGGTTATCATACCAAAATATAATCTACAGATATAGAGCTTTTCAAAAATGCATGGTAACCTTTGCCACCTTTTTGATACCGACAACCCGTCTGGCCCATGGACTATGGTCTTCAGTGTGTTGAAGTTGACCATTGGGGCGATCCTCTGTAGGAAACGAGTTTGTTGGTTGATTTTTTGTATTACTTTTGAAGTCATCTTTTCGCTGGAAAGATTAGCTTCAAGGATACCTTGTCACCCACTTTGATTGTGAAGTCATCTACCTTTTTGAGGTTATGATTTGATCCAAAGAGGATGGACTCGGTTTTTCCCAGGTGAATTGATAATTTGTTGTCGTTAAGCCATGTGCAGATCTTACTCAGTTCAGAGTTAAGTGTCTTTTCAACCTGCAAGTGGTCCTTGCCCGAGACTAGGAGAGCCGAGTCATCCACGAACAGGAACAGGTTGCAGTCGCAAGCAGATGCCATGTCGTTCACGTATATTAGGAACAACAGAGGTCCCAGTATGCTACCTTGAGGAACTCACGTGTGTGTGTGTGTGTGTGTGTGTGTGTGTGTGTGTGTGTGTGTGTGTGTGTGTGCAACACACAGTGTGTTGTATGTTTGTAAATTGTTTTGTTTTTATATTTGGCAGCCGTGCATCCATGTTCAAGTCTTTTGATGGGCTATGTGACCAATATGGCCTCACTCGGCTCGTCACCGTACCCACCAGGGTGACAGTGCACTCCCAAACCATCATAGATCTCATTGTAACCACGGACAAGTCTAGCCCTGAATATATGACGGTCATATGCATGACCGTATAGTGCAACGGTTTGAGCTACAAACGTCAGATTTCAAAAATAAAGTGCTTGCCCAAGTCTTCTTTACTCAGAAATTATGCCGTTCAGCGATAATTACATGCCGCTCCCGGATTGTTTAATAAAAATCAAACCTCGGTTCAAAGTGAAGCGGTGAATCTTAGTATAGAATTGTCTGGAGAGCCGGTATGACAGCCGGTATAATAGGTTTTAAAAAAATATATAAAAAATCCTGCTTGCTGGTCTCTTAGTTGTTTGTCAACTGCATCCCTCTATAATTATTTCAGTTTCTGTTATCTTTGTGGCCTACTACATTTTTCAACTTCTGCTAGATTTTCAATGTATTTACTCTTGTCTGCCTTAATGCTCCTTTTTACCATTCTGTTAGCATGAACGTGATCAGCGGCAGCCGTTCGCAACTGGCAATAACAAACCTAGCCCAGCCTTACCCTCCCCTGACCTTCTTTGTATTTACCTACTGTATTTATATATATATATATTTTTTTTTTCTTTTCTTTTTCTTCTTTTTCTTTCTCCTTACTATATCTACTGCATAGTACTGTGTTCTAGCTGTCTGTCATTCAATGTTATATGAGATACTTCAATGGTTTCCTGTAATACAGTATCTGGCTTAAAGTCCTGTTTGCAATTTGGTGTTAGGGGAGTTTCTCACCTGAACTGAGTCAGTGGGTCCCTAGACATGAAAAATCACAGAGGTGCTCGTTCGCCATAGTGGCACGAATGGCGCAATGGCCATATCAAATATGGCTGCCATCGGCTACTGTGTAAATAAGCCAATTAAGTGCTTTCCTAGGATCTCCTTTTAGTTGACCTTGTACCAGTGAACTGTACCATCATGAAACTGTACCCTTTTCTATGCAAACTTCTAATAAAGTCTTCAATCAATCAATCAGCCTACAACATACAGTAGCATAGTTACACATCTCCATTCAGAAACATTATCATTCAGAAGATTGACTTCCATTATTCTAAATGGAGGTGTTACCTAAACCTAACTGTAAGAGCCATTTGAGCATTGTTGCCTATTTAATGATTTAATGAAATGATGATGTCATGGAAGGATTCAAGATTCAATAACATTATTGCCATGTCAACAAGTTGATAGGAATCGTCAATGGTCAATGCGTGATTGCCTCTATTTAACAAGGACGAAGGTGCTTAATCACACTCAGGTGTTGCTGAGGAAAACAGTTTTCAACTGTGTTTCATTCACCTGGTCTGTATTCGTGCCATGCTGTTTATGTTTATTATTTTATTAGTTAAAGTATAGGATCTTAGTGACAATAAATATAATTAATTTAACGCTGGACATATTTGGACTTCAGTTTTGTTTTGATCACACGTTTAACACTATCTTGGCCGTCGCATCCAGTAGTGCTCCAAATATTGGATTTGGGCACTACACCTAACCTTAACCCTAACCTCAGTAAAACTAACGCTGGTGAATGCTAACCTGCCAACGCAGGCGAATGCTAACCTGATGAATGCTCAGTCCCTGTTTCTAAGTGGGGGTGTTTCTGAATGGGGACGTTTCTAAGTGGGGGTGTTTCTGAATGGGGATGTTTCTAAGTTGGGGTGTTTCTGAATGGAGACTGAATGTCCCCGTAGCATAGACTACCGGCGCGGTAGAGTCCCGGGTTCAATCCCCGCTTCCTTGCATTACTACACATGTATGAGTGCACGCATGCACACACATACACACACACAAACACACAAACACACACCCGCTTCCTTGCATTACTACACATGTATGAGTGCACGCATGCACACACATACACACACACAAACACACAAACACACACCCGCTTCCTTGCATTACTACACATGTATGAGTGCACGCATGCACACACATACACACACACACACACACACACACACACACACACACACACACACACACACACACACACACACACACACACTTCATTCATTGAGGAACATCACTGTGAGATGATGTGCTGATGCTAACTGTCTCTGTCTGTGTGTAAAGAGGAGAGGAGCTCCATTCTGGTCCAGGAGGAACCACAACCTCCACAACATGAGGAGATGATCTCCATTCTGGTCCAGGAGGAACCACAACCTCCACAGATTATTAAACGGGAACAGGAAGAGGAGGCTAAGGTGTCAACATGGACGTTACTACGTAGGCAGACCAGGTGCAGCACTCTCTCAGGTAAAACAACATTAGCCTCACGTAGGCCCTGGTTGGTTCCTCAGGACTTGCGAGCCGTCAAATATTTGAATAACTGAGCGGGGCCAGACCAAATCTGCCGAGGGCAATTTTCTTTTGCAATGGCAGATTCGACTGCTTTCCAGGCCAAAACACCTAGCACAATGTGGCCACGTTCATGTTATTATGTCAACTGTTTTAAATAAACCATAAATAAACATCAATCATTAAAACAACTACATTATGATGACAGAGTTTGTTTTAGTTGACGAGGAACATTGGCTTTTTTCATTGATTTTGCATGAGGAATAAGGCATTCTAATTACAGCAACTCATTATTTGTGGCTCATTTGAGTGTCTCCGAGCAGACGTGAGATTCAGCGTACCTTAACCTTAACGCTTAACATCGTGGCCAAAATCGAATGACTTTGTTTGTGGAACCGTAATATTTGTGCTTACTTACTTATACAATCTGTGCCTACCCAAGCTTAGTGAATCAGGCCCAAAATACAGTATGACTGTGGGTTCACAGTCACACTTGTTATTTTAAGTGTAGCAACAGTGAAAACTCAGAAATTCTTCAGAAATTCCTCCGACCAGAAGTCAAACACTTACATTATATAATTTGTCACTTTGGCATTCTAGGAAGCATGTATGTACATGTATTCCTAATTTGTTTATACTGTTGGTTTCCACAGAGCACAGGGAGAGGTCTTCAGTATCTAGAGAGATGGCCTCCAAAAGATGTTCAACGTTGTCAGAGGAACAGCCAGAGATGGACAAGGGACGTGGACTGATTGATGCAACGATGCAACCTGTAGTAAAGTTGTACAGGCTAGGTATGTAGTGTTTTATTTACTGGTGACTACTGCTGAGACAGACTTTGAGCCTGGACATTGTTTGTACATCCTTTTCCCCCGGATTTTGACCAAATGTTTACACAACAAACTTTGAGTTGTTTGTGCCAGAAGGTTGGCCACATCTAGGCCTGATGTAGCACTTCAGTTTACTTAGGCCCCGGAAATGTTTTAACACATTTTTCCCTTCGGTTTTGACTGGACAAAGCCAGATGTTTGAGCTATAGTTCCAGGAGCACCACTCAAACTGTCAGTAACTGTCAGTAGCAGTAACAGACTGGTGGGCCCTACAGAGGTGTTTGTCAGGCAATGGACTAGCTAGATGTATTTATGACTCAGTGCTACATGTGCTCCTACTTGTTGAACTTGTTGAACAATCTGTGCAAAGTTAGGCCACAAAGATATTGTCATATCAAATGTAGTCCATATTGTCCAGAACTATTGAAGTGACATAGGCCTACTGGTAAAAATGCTAGTCTCTTGTAGTCTGCTGGCATTAGTTGGTAAACATGGGATTTAAAGAGGAGGTTTTGTACTTTTTCTTTTTTTGTGTGTGTCTATTAAAATTACTCTAATCCACATGTCAAACTCAAGGCCCGGGGGCCAAATCAGGCCCGTGACTGAATTATCTTTGGCCCGTGGGATGATAATTAATCACTATTAGAACTAGCCCTCTGGTATATTGCACATGAAACGTCTGGAATTCGAACCCAGGTCTTCCGCATGAAAGTCCAACATCTTAACCATCAGACCAAAGGACTGGGGGAGATACTAGACTTTTGATGCCATCAGGCTGAGGCAGTGAATCACTCTGCTACACACGCACCACCATAATACTACAATCCCACAATGCACTGCTAGTGCATTGGCACGTATCGAGGGCCCGTGACTGCAAGCCCGCGTTTAAATAAACATTGAACCAGTCCGGCCCTTGACTTGTACCATTTTTTACATTTTGGCCCAATGTGTATTTGAGTTTGACATCCCTGCTCTAATCTAATAGACCCCCAGGAGTGGTTATAATGTGTCTACGGACAAGCTGTGCCAGTTCTGACAGTAAACTGCGACCTGAGGTCGCAATTAAAACAAGCCCAAAAGAAGTGACCATTTTCAGCCATCAGCTATTTTCAAAAATAATCATGAAAACAAGGCCAGAGATTTGTAAACAGATGTGCATACTTTATTTTCCTTTGTTGAGAACTGCAACATGGGCACTTAATTGGATGTGTGTTCACTAGCTTTTCATTAAACAGCAGAACCTCTGCATTTTCCTAGACGCCTTGTACCTCCCTGGGTATAAAGAAGAGGTTTCACCTGAAGGGGAGAGCAGCTCCAGTCTGGTCCAGGAGGAACCAGAGCCTCCACCCATCAAAGAGGAGCTACTTCAAAGACCAGAAGAGGTTGATAGGCCAATGCTGACATTACTAGCAGTGAACAGTGAAGATGATGATGGTGAAAACAGAGACACAGAGCCTGCAGCCAGCACCTCAACTGAACACATGATAACACAAGCTGATCCAGAGGACTGTGGAACATCACAACCAACTAGTGATGACCAGCACCTCTCTTCACACTGTTCTGAATCTGACATCACTGAAGACAGTGATGAGTGGGAGCCCAGTGTAGATCAGTCACCTTTAAACACTCTGAAGACACACAAGACACAACATGTGGAAGGACAGAGATTGTCTTTGCGCAACAAGATGTCCCAGGACCTGAAATCATCCAAAGAAACTCAATCCCTGCAGAGTCACACAGGGAAGAAATGTTTTAGTTGTACAGACTGTGACCAGCTTTTTAATGGTAAGGATAAGCTGAAGATGCGCACGAGGAGTCATACAGGTAAAATGTCATTTACGTGTTCAGTTTGTAGCAAAGGCTTCTGTCAAAAGGGAAATCTAAAACAACACATGAGAACTCATACGGGGGAAAAGCCATTTACTTGCACAGATTGTGGCACAGGCTTTAGTCAAGTGACTCATCTTAAACAACACATGAGGATTCATACAGGGGAAAAACCATTTACTTGTACAGATTGTGACAGAGGCTTTAGTCAAGTGAGTAGTCTTAAACAACACATGAGGACTCATACAGGAGAAAAGCCATTTACTTGTACAGATTGTGACAGAGGCTTTAGTCAAGTGAGTAGTCTTAAACAACACATGAGGACTCATACAGGAGAAAAGCCATTTACTTGTACAGATTGTGACAGAGGCTTTAGTCAAGTGACTCATCTTAATCAACACATGAGGACTCACACAGGGGAAAAGCCATTTACTTGTACAGATTGTGACAGAGGCTTTAGTCAAGTGACTCATCTTAAACAACACATGAGGATTCATACAGGGTAAAGGCCTTTGACCTGTAATGTTTGTGGCCATGGCTGTATTCTGAAGTGCAATTTAAAACAACACATGAAGACTAATTACGCTTAAGCTTAGGAGTCTTATAAGCTTTACAGACAACTGCAATCTAAAAGCACATCTGAGGCCTCATACGGGGGGAAAAAATCCTTTAGCTTCAGTTTGTGTTAAACGCTTTGGTACAAATAGACACAGATTCATTTGCAGAGAAGTTGTTATTTTTTTTTCTCAGTTAACCCTACCAGTGCCAGCCCCTAGATGGCGCCAAAGAATGCCAAGCTTTCTCTCATAGGCGAGCGCATTAGCATCCGGGGACTCACGTTGCAGTGACGCGCGTGCTCACGTTCGTGCACGTCATGGAAAGGTCCCGGATGATAATGCTAACAGAATAGCTATTCCCATGTTGTCATTTTAAAGATCATTTTTCGGCGATTTCGCCGTAAATATACCTCGGCGCGCATCCCTACAAACACAATCCAGAGATATGGCCCTTCAAAGATGTGGTTTTTCATTGGATTCGGCGGCGATTCGCGGCGCCGTTCGCGGCTAACGGCCGGCTTGGCGGCCCCCGGATTTGGAACACTGGATTTTAAATTTAGGCTGAGGCTTCAGAAGGCCTCGGATCATTTTATTCATTTCATTAAAAATCCCGAACATGTTCGGGATAGGCACACTGGACTACGTTCCGGAAGCGGCGTTGAACATTGGGGGTCTCAAAAATGTATTTTAAACCATTTTTAATGGAATATATCGTCGGACCATGTAAAATGGCTAGCTGGCTAGCGTAGGACGAGCCAGGACCACCCACGGCTCTACAAGCAGCTCAGGGTAAGTCAATTAATAAAAAAAAAATTGTTTTGGATTGAACATATCCCGAACATGTTCGGGATAGGCACAGAATGAGTTAATAAATGATATCAGACACATGTATGATCTAGGGCTGGGCCTTTTGAGTTCTAACCAATATCACATTTTACCTCGGTTATTTGCGATTATTGAACAATTATTTAGTAGTATTTAAGTAAAACTAAATATTGAAAGTATCAGATGTAAAAGCTCGCCACATGCCGTGATGCCTTTTTTTGTATGCCACCATTGTACAACTAATTATTAATAATACACTGTTAAGGGGTTAAAGGAACTCTACATTTTTTCAACCTATCTTCATCTAATCAGTCCTCACTATTGCTCATTATAAGATGGCACCATTTCTGTCCACTCACTCGTGTGTCTCAGAGGAGGGCTGTGAACGGTTCAGAAATTGGTATAAATGTTTGGTCTTTGTTTTTTGAAGGGCGCCAGCCAATCCAACAGCTGAACGTGTGTATACAGCCTCAAGTGCTGCAATGGGGCTGTTAAGTATGACATCATTTTGTAGGCAGAGGAGAATTTCTGCCCCCAGTTTCCGTGAATCTTTTTACTATTTTTACTATTTACACATTTTTCTTCTCGTTGTTGTTGAAAGGAAAGTGTTAGAATTATACTTTAGTCGTTATTTTTGTCTCGGATCTGTTGAAATAGCGAGGGACAGAAAATGCTCTCGGGGCAGAGTTCTCCTCTGCCTACAAAATGATGTCACGGCTTAAAAGCCCCATACCGCTTGTTGACCAAATTCAAGTTGCGCTGTTGAGCAGCCTTGATGTGTTTGAAGTGATACTGTGTACTTTGGTATGGTATAGGCTAAGGCACTGCTCACCCGCACTATCTATCATATTTCTTCTTGTATTCGTTAATTTGACTGAATAACGGAATAAAAGGCATTAATGACTTATCACCTTTTCACAATCTGGTCATTTAACAAATACACATTGAACAAAGTATTAAAGGATTAGTTTAAAAAAAAAAAAAAAATCTATCAATTACACACCCTATGAAGTTTTGAATTAATAGAGATTGCCTTTTGTTTGTTTTTGTCGCATTCGTGACCGGCGGAGTCTTCGGTAGGAGTCAATAGGACTCGGTAGGAGTCCTATTGACTGGTTACCCGGTCATCAAATTATTGTCTTAGGAACGTGACAAAAACTAAACAATGTCCATTAATTCAGGGCTTCATGGGATTTGTAATTGGCAAGTTTCAGTTTTCTCTTTTCTTTATTTTTATTCTCCAGTGTGGAACACTTCTGATTTTCACATTTCACAAAATGTTCTCACTTATGTGTCTCTCCTTCTGATCATAATTTGATGCTGCTGTTTATAGGCTCTCTCTCAGTCTCTATAAAAGATCTGGGCACTGAAAGTATTCATCAGAAAAGGAAAAGAAAATGTTGGCACAATAAAGGCTGTTCCCCCTTTTTAAACGTTTAGTGCCCAGTCCAGGTCACCTGTTTTATTTTATTTTGTATTATTATTATTATTTCCTTCATATCATAATAAATGTTTTATCCTGTTTAATCCTGGAGCACATTTTACCACTTTCAATGTAATTACTTTATTGTGTGTCCACTGTCCAGTGATCCCCTGGTTATCTCTTTCTCTCTACCTTCATCAGGTCTGATGAAGACCCGCAAGGGTCGAAATGTTGTTTCTTCATAAATAAAAGTGTTGCTGGAGCTGCTGAACAGTGTGCAGACTTCTCTTCTTCCTATGGTGGGTATTTTGATTCTGCACCTGAAACATCTTTTGGAGATGTGCGCACTTCCCTCTTTGCTCATTATTTAGGTATTCACATTACAATGGTCCATATAGAACATTTACTTTACTGTAAGTAGGCCTTTGTGTCTAATCCTATATTAAAAAGTCCAGCACCCTTCCTAAATACAGGCATAAGATGTGCACACAATCCTCTCTGTGATCTTTAAAGAGGTGGTGCCATAGTTTTGTACTTTTCTGGTTTTCATGTGTCAATTAGGTTGACAGTACTTCACTAGACCAGTGTTGGGAAAATTCACTTTAAAAACGAACTAGTTCAAGTTCAAGTTCAGAACTTCTAAAATGAACTAGTTCATTTCATAGTTCATAATTCTATATTTTGAACTAAGTTCATGGTTCCCCAAAATGAACTAACTTAGTTCTTTTTCGTTCTTTTTTTAACCATAATTTGTTTTATACTTTGGCTATTCAAAAAAAAGAAAGAAAAAAAGAAGAAAAAAACAATATAGGTTTATATATATATTATATAAATGTTTAGACGTTGCTGCATGCTATTATTTGTCAGAATTATTGACACAGCCCATATAGAACCACACACAGCAATAATTTCATCCAATTTAACATTGAGGTGCCCACAATATTTATGTGCCCACTGGTCCCAGTCTTCCTGCACCCTTATTGTGAAGGGCTGAATGTAATAACCATGTTATTGTCTCATTGTGTGAAATATCATAATATTCAAAACAAATATTTGACTCCAATTGATTCCCCACACAGTATTGACTTGATATAGCAATAAAAATATATAGGTCTATATATTACACAGCAGTTGTGGGAAAACCAAGACATTGTTCAAAAAACACAATTCCGATTGTGGTCATTTTGGAAATAGGGCAAAAAATATATTTTTCTTCAATCCACTGTCTTGACACTCGAACCAAAATTGTTCTATAGACCATAATCTACAAATTGGAAGTGAAAAATAAACTTTACCACACATTTGAAATGAAAACAAAAAATTACAAGGAACCCCACTAGAAGGCATACTTTTCTAAACCTCGCGCACAGCATGTTTCCGCGTTGGTTAAAATAGCTGATCTACAAGCTCACGTTGTCTCATGGATGCGACGCGTTGTGAGCTTGCAGATCAGCTATTTTCGCCGTGCAACACATAGGACAAAGTATAGTAGTCAGGCTTGCGAGACACGTAACGAGGAGGAGATTAACAGTGCAGCTGCAGAGTGCAGACAGCACCGCATCAATGTTCACGAGGAGCTGCGTGCAGTGTGTGCTATTGGAGCATGTGAATGAAAAGAGAGACGAGAGGACAGACCATCTATATATCTATGGGACAGACGACCGCGGAGGCGCGGACCGCCGCATGAACGGCCGACGAACGCCGACGAACTCCGTTCACGGGCATCAGAATGACCGCGTTCGACAATATCGTTCATCAAGCGAAAACAATTACGTTCAGTTCACGTTCGCCCAAAATATGAACGTGTTCATGAACGATCGTTCTTTGAACTCGTTCGGGTACAACACTGCACTAGACCCCCTGGTGTGGTTGTTATGAGCAATTGTGTATTCCCTTTGTTTTTGGGGTTTCTTCTTGGAGGCTGACAGCTTGTGGGTCAAAAGTGCCAATCCAAAAACAGTGAGCCTAAATGTCATCATATACTCAGCCCCTCCCCTTTTAACACACACCCAACACTGTGGGTGTGGCTAACATCAGCTGGGTTACCACCCACCTGACAAGCAGGAATACTTAATTAACTGGTGGGTGTGGCCACATAAAAAAACAATATTTTTTAACTCTTTCAGGGTAACTTTATTATCAAGCTCTTGTTAACACTTTTTAATATATCACAATGACACGTGTTGTGAGCTTGTAGATCGGTTATTTTTGTGACAGTTTGCTGTAACAAAGTAGTGTGTGTGTGTGTGTGTGTGTGTGTGTGTGTGTGTGTGTGTGTGTGTGTGTGTGTGTGTGTGTGTGTGTGTGTGTGTGTGTGTGTGTGTGCGCGTGCGTGCGTGCGTGCGTGTGTGTGTGTGTACTTGTAATAATTCACTGTAATCATGTACAGTGAAAGTACATTGAAAACCCTTCCAAAATATTGAAAGCTCTTATAATCTTTTAAATATTCAATATGGTCAGTGCATTTGTGTGTCCATGCGGAATCAATGGGACTACATTTATTATCAAGTTATTGTCTTAGTTAGGAATGTGACAAAAACATAAATATTACAGAACTCAAGTCTCCATGGGGTGAGTAATCGATAGGAAAAAAATACATTTTGGGGTGAACTACTCCTTTAACTCAACCGATCAATGAAATGCCATAATAATAATACTTAAGAAGTAGTGATAATAGCCTATATACATACAAGCTTGCAATGTGGCACGTTGTGTCCTTGTATATCTGCTATTTTCACTAGTTTGGGTCCCGGGGCCGTTTGGGACCAACTGGTCTAAGCTGTCCGCTCTCTATTTATAAATATAACTCTATGGTCTAATCCAGTGGTTCTCAACCTGTGGGTCGGGACCCCCAGGGGGGTCGCCAAATTATTTTGGGGGGTCCCCAGATGATTAGCTTAATGACGTGCAACATAGTTTTCTCACTCAACAGTAAACAAACCAACATAAAGTTTAAGTGTATAGAGGGTATCTACACATTTCTAAAGTGACAATTTAAGGAATTTTTAATACCTCTCAAATGACAAATTAAACATTGGCCAAATTGTCAAATATTAGAGGCAGAAATTGTGAAAATACCAGATCTACATGCTCACAACGCCTTGCAAATTATGCAAAATGTAATGCATCAACTCTGCTCGTCAGGGTGGAGGGGTCTCCACAGTTAAAATATGATTATTTTGGGGGTCATGGCCTGAAAAGGTTGAGAACCACTGGTATAATCTAGTAACAGTTACGCCCCTTTTCCACCAGGTGGCGGCATAGCCTGCATCCTTTGCTCCGTACGTACGCTTGAACCTGGCTTGAAACACGTTGACCCGGAAGTAAATGCGTGTTGTTGTTTTTTTTCAGTAGCAGTTGTGCGTGCAGCGTTGAGCGTAACGGTGGAAGTGTTGATCTTTATACGATCTTTACTCTTTATATAAGTATACTACATTATCAACACTTCAACAGCGGTGACCTTGGCCAAAAATGTCTCATAAAGGAGGTGAAATGAGTCAAATGGAGTCTGTACGGCTGAAGATAAATGAACACATGATGTCGGTGGGAGAGGAGATTTTGTGTGTTTTGGAGAAACAGCAGCGTGGCGTTGATGTTTGTAGTGTGAAGCTTAATGTCAGACTATTTGTGTTGGAGCGCCTCACTGCAGCAGCAGAGTTCATGTGCAACCTTTTCCAGAGAGAGGTGGAGACACAAAACAAACTGCTGGACATTGATTTTGATATGGACATCCATCCTTACACCGCAGGTTGGTAAAAACGCTCAACACCTACTATACAGGACTATTGATTTGCATACAGGCTCTGTCTATGTGGGGCGACTTTTGTTTTAATCACAAGAGTCGTAGCTTTAAAATGGTATATAAAATGTTAGCCGCAAATTGCAACACTAGATTTTTGGAGCGGTGAAAGCGCTCCCAATAGACAGGTATGTCCGTGGGCACCTGTTTCGAATGATATCAACGCACTTAATGCGAAATATTCACGTGCTTTCAGATTCTTCAATGCAGAGGTATCCATAGATACAGCATACTAGTATCTCACCAATGCAGAGAAGTATCTCACCAAGGCAGAGATATTAGTAGTAAAATGACGACATCTAGTGGTCAACCTCAGAGGAGCGCAAAAATAAAACCTGAGGAGAATTCCAGCCTCGAACCAGAAGCCAGCTATTCTCTGTTCCCCCGTGCAACGCTCCACGCCACAGACCCCGACGGAGCGGCGCGGTATTGGGCGGCGATGACCCCCGTGAGTCGCCACCGAGGCGAGCGCTAGCGAGCCGAGTTGCCGCGACGAGCGGTGGGAACGCCGCACAATCCCACTCAGCCGCGTTACCGAGTTATGTGCCGTTATGGACAGAATAGTAAATATTCAGTCCCTCACTATCAACGTCTACCCCACTGCACGTCTACCCCACTATCCACGTCATAGATAAATGCACAAAAAAGGAGTCACATCATCCGTTCATTAGCTCAGTCAGTAGAGCACGGATGCAATAAACCCACGGTTTGGGTTCGATTCCCCTGAGGGGAATAATATTCAAGGCGAGAGATATCGGCGCATGCGTACTTCAAAGTAGATACTCCTCCGTGGATACACTGTGGATACTATCTGCGTTCAAACGTCTGAAAAAGGGTGATAAAGTCCGGTTGAATGCGAAGATACCAGTCGAAGCGGGTGCCGTGGGTATGTATGTATGTATGTATGTGGCTGGCTGGCTGGCCGTGTCTGTAGCCTGGCAATACCTTGAGTGGCCACACACAACACACAAGTTAAAGGAGGGGCGCTGTTCTGCAGCACACGCACACACACACACACACACACACACACACACACACACGGTATAGCTGCTCAGATTCACCGCTCCACTTCGAACCGAGGTTTGATTTTTTTTAATCCGATCTAGGGTTGCAATACCTCCCATAGGCAGCCAATGCATCAAAACAGTTTTTTGCTATCTGATTTTATTAAATGATGTCAAACTCACCAATATTGGGCCTGTATGGAAAGCTTGGAGTATCCTCTTTCTATCTGCAAAGTGTTTGTTTCATAAAAATCCACCGTAGAGACATGTTATGAGCTACTTTCTTTCAAGAAATTCAGTTCAGGTAATTATTTTTTCAAAGTGCTGGAGTTTGGAAGCGCTCGTGGGAAGTCACTCAGCGGTCCTGTGTACCAGCTGGTAAATGTCACATAGCTTAATACATGAGGCAGCGGGACATTGCGTTATTGAAGACAATCGCTTCCGAAGTTCAACACTTAGAAAAAAAAACATGTCTGCTCGGATTTGAAAAGGTTCGCCGAGTTGCCGCGACGAGCGGTGGGAACGCCGCACAATCCCACTCAGCCGCGTTACCGAGTTATGTGCCGTTATGGACAGAATAGTAAATATTCAGTCCCTCACTATCAAAGTCTACCCCACTGCACGTCTACCCCACTATCCACGTCATAGATAAATGCACAAAAAAGGAGTCACATCATCCGTTCATTAGCTCAGTCAGTAGAGCACGGATGCAATAAACCCACGGTTTGGGTTCGATTCCCCTGAGGGGAATAATATTCAAGGCGAGAGATATCGGCGCATGCGTACTTCAAAGTAGATACTCCTCCGTGGATACACTGTGGATACTATCTGCGTTCAAACGTCTGAAAAAGGGTGATAAAGTCCGGTTGAATGCGAAGATACCAGTCGAAGCGGGTGCCGTGGGTATGTATGTATGTATGTATGTATGTGGCTGGCTGGCTGGCCGTGTCTGTAGCCTGGCAATACCTTGAGTGGCCACACACAACACACAAGTTAAAGGAGGGGCGCTGTTCTGCAGCACACGCACACACACACACACACACACACACACGGTATAGCTGCTCAGATTCACCGCTCCACTTCGAACCGAGGTTTGATTTTTTTTAATCCGATCTAGGGTTGCAATACCTCCCATAGGCAGCCAATGCATCAAAACAGTTTTTTGCTATCTGATTTTATTAAATGATGTCAAACTCACCAATATTGGGCCTGTATGGAAAGCTTGGAGTATCCTCTTTCTATCTGCAAAGTGTTTGTTTCATAAAAATCCACCGTAGAGACATGTTATGAGCTACTTTCTTTCAAGAAATTCAGTTCAGGTAATTATTTTTTCAAAGTGCTGGAGTTTGGAAGCGCTCGTGGGAAGTCACTCAGCGGTCCTGTGTACCAGCTGGTAAATGTCACATAGCTTAATACATGAGGCAGCGGGACATTGCGTTATTGAAGACAATCGCTTCCGAAGTTCAACACTTAGAAAAAAAAACATGTCTGCTCGGATTTGAAAAGGTTCGCCGAGTTGCCGCGACGAGCGGTGGGAACGCCGCACAATCCCACTCAGCCGCGTTACCGAGTTATGTGCCGTTATGGACAGAATAGTAAATATTCAGTCCCTCACTATCAAAGTCTACCCCACTGCACGTCTACCCCACTATCCACGTCATAGATAAATGCACAAAAAAGGAGTCACATCATCCGTTCATTAGCTCAGTCAGTAGAGCACGGATGCAATAAACCCACGGTTTGGGTTCGATTCCCCTGAGGGGAATAATATTCAAGGCGAGAGATATCGGCGCATGCGTACTTCAAAGTAGATACTCCTCCGTGGATACACTGTGGATACTATCTGCGTTCAAACGTCTGAAAAAGGGTGATAAAGTCCGGTTGAATGCGAAGATACCAGTCGAAGCGGGTGCCGTGGGTATGTATGTATGTATGTATGTGGCTGGCTGGCTGGCCGTGTCTGTAGCCTGGCAATACCTTGAGTGGCCACACACAACACACAAGTTAAAGGAGGGGCGCTGTTCTGCAGCACACGCACACACACACACACACACACACACACGGTATAGCTGCTCAGATTCACCGCTCCACTTCGAACCGAGGTTTGATTTTTTTTAATCCGATCTAGGGTTGCAATACCTCCCATAGGCAGCCAATGCATCAAAACAGTTTTTTGCTATCTGATTTTATTAAATGATGTCAAACTCACCAATATTGGGCCTGTATGGAAAGCTTGGAGTATCCTCTTTCTATCTGCAAAGTGTTTGTTTCATAAAAATCCACCGTAGAGACATGTTATGAGCTACTTTCTTTCAAGAAATTCAGTTCAGGTAATTATTTTTTCAAAGTGCTGGAGTTTGGAAGCGCTCGTGGGAAGTCACTCAGCGGTCCTGTGTACCAGCTGGTAAATGTCACATAGCTTAATACATGAGGCAGCGGGACATTGCGTTATTGAAGACAATCGCTTCCGAAGTTCAACACTTAGAAAAAAAAACATGTCTGCTCGGATTTATTGACAGATATAACTAATAACATGTCTACGCTGGGTTTTTATGAAACAAACACTTTGCAGATAGAAAGAGGATACGTCAAGCTTTCCATACAGGCCCAATATTGGTGAATTTGACGACGTTGTTTAATACAATCAGATAGCAAAAAACTGTTTTGATACATTGGCTGCCTATGGGAGGTATTGCAACCCTAGATTCATCCGATTAAAAAAAAAGAAATCTAGTGTTGCAATTTGCGGCTAATAAAAAATGTTGGTCAACATACGGTCCAAAGCCCCAAGGGTGGGCCTTCGACTGTTAACAGGTTTTAATATGTGCGCAGTGGCGATACTTAACTTCTAATTAGCGTTCATACTCGCACATTTGTTAAATGAGCACTCAGATTAGTTTGAATGAACTTTTGAACCTCCGAACGTTCTGTTACAGCCCTAGTGATGGGACGTTCAAAATTATTCCAGTGGCGTCGATGGCATCAATGGCCAGAAATCTGTCATTTCATGCATTTTGTACTTTTAGTAGAAACCGTAGCGTTAGAAGTGATTTGTGAGATTATCCCTGAACAAATGCATGAAGGCTCGCATAGTCACTAGGGATGTTCCTAGCGACTAATTTCACTGACGTGTACACGACAATTTTGAAAACGAATATTCGACTATTCGAAAATAAATTGTTATTTTTTTTTATTGTAATTTCACACAGAAAATAGCCAAAACTGAGCACTTCGATCTATTAGGGCAAAGTATCAAGAGTATATAAAAGCCTTTTAAAATGTTATATAATATTGAAATCTTGCTCAAATGAATTCATTGCGTGAATCTAGGTCAGATCAATAATTAGCGCATCAGTCTCAGCTTGGTCGCTACAACAGCTGATGTCTGTCTGACTGGGGTCGCTATACTAACTGAGCAACAGCTCTGTTCTCTTCAAAGTTACATAATGGTATTCCATTCTCAGCCAATGTATGATTAAGCATTCTCCTTGGCTTGTTCTCACCCCAAAATATGGATTAATTCATGGACCGGATCACAGATGCAGCGTGCAGGCTATCCTACTCGAGGTAACGAGTGATTCACATCCAGTATCTTTAAAGGACCTACACCATGAATTTTCACTTTTTCTATTTTAAAACCTTTTTTTGGGGTCCCACTGGCACCTTCTATCCTCACAAAGTCCTATTTCTGTACATTGTGTCTTTCTCTGGTTTTGGGAAGACAGAGATGAAAAGCTTTCCACGGGTTCTCAGAACAGTGCTGTTCTGAGAGTTGATCCGTGTGACGTCACACGGATTCCCGTTTTTTTTTTTCAGTCAAAAACAAATTTTTTTCAAAAGATTTTTTTTTTTCAAAACTTTTTTTTTTTTTCAAAACTTTTTTTTTCAAAAAACTTTTTTTTTTTCAAAAAACTTTTTTTTTTTCAAAAAACTTTTTTTTTTCAAAAACCTTTTTTTTTTTCAAAAACCTTTTTTTCAAAAAACTTTTTTTTTCAAAACTTTTTTCAAAAAACTTTTTTTTTTTTCAAAAAACTTTTTTTTTTTCAAAAAACTTTTTTTTTCTGGAAAAACCCCACTAGATGCGCCCCTGAGCAAACAGAGGCCGTTTTGGTATTGCAGCTGGAGAGCCTCATTATAGTAGAGCTAGAACAAACAAAAAGAATGGTCAGAGTGTTTGTTGAGGGTTAAAACCTGTCTAAGACTCAATTTTGAGCATATATTTATACAAAAAATATAGTTTTAAAAGCATGGTGTAGGCCCTTTAAGATACACGTCGCTTAATTGCCATTAATTTACTCACGCAGCGGACAGCCTGCTTGGTGTGTGGCTGCGTGCAGTGCCATGCACACTCACTGCAGGTCAGCGCGACCACTGACCACAACCGTTTAGTCGGATAACCGAATACACGCGCACATCCCTAATAGTCACATGTATGCATGTATGAGTAGGCCTACACACACAAACACACCAGAGCCCACAAGCGTTCCCAACACAATTGCCTGCTGTAACGTGAGCCTCGGCTCGATGGATAGCTGTTACATAAGACGCCATCTAAGGCATTGTATTTTTTAATAAGACAGCAATATTAAATCCAGTGGGTAAATCGCGTTGGTATAATATTGATTAATCACCTCATTCGAGAGGGAGGTGACGTGGCGTGTGTTTTTCATTCAGCCAGTTCAGTCTCACTTGCATTTCAAATTGTATCCTTTGACTGGCCGGTGGTGATATATAACTTAACTGACACAAGGTAGGCTATTTATTATAGACATAGTCTACTTGTGTGGATGATTTTTGACTTGAGTAAAATCGCGATAAAGGGAATTCTCCATCTGTTCTCCTCTCCTCGGTGCCGGACGGGTTGCACTCTGTACTGTCTGCGTCACTGCGTTGGAAACATGTGGCGCGCGGGAGCGTGCCGCTGTTACTACGTTCATCTTTTTGACACCCGACTCTAACCCTCACCATAAGCTTAACCTCCGTGGAGTGAGTCCACGGAGGTTAACCCTAACCCTAACCCTAACCCTTGGATATCACTGTAACAATAGACTAGCCAGTCACATAGCTACTGTAGATGTGTGACCATTAAAGGGCCACTTCACCTCTGGGACTAGCCTGACACTTCAGTCCGCACATCACCCCCCCCCCTGCTGGTGGGTGGTTTGTAGTGTGGACTGAAGCTGCACACATTTTAATCTATTTCGAAGGCGCCCGAAGAGCGGGCGCATTGAATGGGCCAATCAGGGTTGTATGCTTGGGGCACGTGTGTGGCTGCTCCGGTCCCAGCCCCCTCCAAACAGAGCTCTTGAGCTCACGTAAGACTCACTCGTGGACTCTGATTGGTGTCCTCTGCCCACGTGAGAGTCTAGTGGACTCTGATTGGTCCGTGAAAACTGTCATGGCGGAGTCAGACTTGACTCGTATTATTTTAATAAACTATGAAATAGTGCCGTTTCTTCACGTTTTAATACCATTTTGCACTAACGTAAACATGCAGACATATAATATGTTATGAGAAATAACGTATTTTTGCAATGTCACGCCACGTCGCCGTCGAGCGTGTGTGTGTGTGTATGTGTGTGTGTGTGTGTGTGTGACGTCAATAGGCTTTAGCCCCCCCCCGCCGAAATGGATTGTCTGCCCGGAATGTCAGACTCTCTCCCCCCACGTAGTGTGGTGTTGAGATGTCGGACGCTAGCAGTCAGGCAACTCTGGGACAACCCTATCTTATTTTATTGTTGTTTGGGACACGATCAACACAATCCTGAGTTATTTTTGCATTTTGCATCATATGATGCAAAACGCATCACTGGATGATGCAAAATGCATCACTAGTACATGCTGAATACTAAAATATCTCAAAACACAGATTGAACACAAAAAATAACTTGTGTTGATCGTGTCCCAAACAACAATAAAATAAGATAGGGTTGTCCCAGAGGTGAAGTGGCCCTTTAATTATCTTTATCATCAGCATACTAAATGAGATAAATATGAAGACACATGCTTCATTTGTAGACAAAGTCCATTTCCCTCTGGATGAAGTTGTCTTTATGACTCTGTTGTAAATGTGCTCATACCTGTTAGGTTATTCCAGACATATTCCTCCCTTTCAAAAGATACATTTATGTTTCATCATACTATGGTGTTGCCCACCGGGAAAAGAAGAGATTCAAATTCTCACAAATATATCTGACACTGTGACAAGGAAATTCTGTGTAAAAAAAAAATACATATATATATATATATATATATATATATATTATATATATATATTATATATATATATTGTTGTATTCCCTCCCCCACATCAGAACAAAGTTAGACCATGAATGTGTATCTTGGGGGATTTTGTCGGCGAGCACCAGAAAATGGTTTGCGAGAGCATAATCGGAGCAAATATATTGCACTGTTTACTAGCCCTTGAGTCTTAATCGACTAAGTGTGGCAACTTTCACTCGGTAGAACCTTGAGAAGGTGCCTAGTGAGGTCCACGAGGCGGCGGCACATATCTCCTCAAGGGGTACCCCCCTCAGGGCAGCCCAGGAGGTAGAGACGCTCCTGGTTTAGTGACAGTGCACACCGGGTGGTTTATGCCGGTTCCTTACCTGATAGGCGTGGGTGATAGTATTGACTACCCATTGCGACAGGCGCTGTTTAGAAAGGGCACGGCCCTTATTAGCGCCGCCGTGGCAGAGGAACACTGCAGGAGGTCCATGGAAACCTGCAGCAGTTGTGTGGACTTGGTCCCGCCCTGGTGGTAAACGGTCGAGGTATTGTCTAACCGAATGTTTGTCCCTGAGGTACGGCATCAGGGCCAAGTGCACCGCTTTCAACTCCAGCACGTTGATGTGGTTTGTGCGGTCGGCCTCGGAACCATTGTCCACGAGTCGTCCTGCACGGCCACACTCCACCCCAGCCCAACGGGCAGGCGTCGGTGGTAACAACCTCCCTGCGGGACGGGATGGACCCCATAGGGACACCACTCGAGATGTAGGCCCTGTCTCTCCATGAAACCAGGACGAGGAGGCCCTAGTCAAAAAATCCTTTAGGATTCCGATAGAAAAATCCTATAGAAAATCCTTTAGGATTCCGATAGAAAAATCCTTTAGAAAATCCTATAGGATATCTTCTTATAGTATTATAAAATCCTTTAGAAAATCCCATTAAGAATCCTATAAGAATCCTTTACAGTTTTGGAACAGATCCTATTGGATATTTTCTTATAGGATAATAATCCTTTAGAAAATCCCATTAAGAATCCTTTACAGTTTTGGAACATATCCTATTGGATATTTTCTTATAGGATAGGTGCCTTGCCTGGCTGCCACCTACCAACATGGGGTGGTGTTGTGCTGACTGATTTATCAGGCTATCAGTGTTAAGACATACAGTATTAGATTTGACATTATCATTGACATCTTGAGTGAGATTCGAACTTACGACCTCCCGTGCTTTAATCCTGCCCTGATCCTCTGCGCCACAGCTCCTGTTAGTAAGGATTGGTTTTTGGTCCTATTTGACATTTTATAGGATCCAATAGGATTTCCCCTACACAAATCCTATTGGATTTTTTCTTATAGGATTATTATCCTATAAGAAAATATCCAATAGGATCTGTTCCAAAACTGTAAAGGATTCTTATAGGATTCTTAATGGGATTTTCTAAAGGATTTTTCTATCCTATTGGATTTTTTTCTTATAGGATTATTAATATCCAATAGGATCTGTTCCAAAACTGTAAAGGATTCTTATAGGATTCTTAATGGGATTTTCTAAAGGATTTTTCTATCAGAAATCCTACAGTTCCAATAAAATCCTATTGGAACTTTGAAAAATCCTATTGAAAAAAAGGTTTTTGAAAAAACCTTTTTTTCAGTCAAAAACAAATTTTTTTCAAAAGATTTTTTTTTTCAAAACTTTTTTTTTTTTTCAAAACTTTTTTTTTCAAAAAACTTTTTTTTTTTCAAAAAACTTTTTTTTTTCAAAAACCTTTTTTTCAAAAACCTTTTTTTTTTCAAAAACCTTTTTTTCAAAAAACTTTTTTTTTCAAAACTTTTTTCAAAAAACTTTTTTTTTTTTCAAAAAACTTTTTTTTTTTCAAAAAACTTTTTTTTTC
Organism: Nannobrachium achirus; assembly: GCF_963921795.1. Lineage (NCBI taxonomy): Eukaryota > Metazoa > Chordata > Actinopteri > Myctophiformes > Myctophidae > Nannobrachium > Nannobrachium achirus. The sequence continues at coordinate 7,913,597 of NC_137818.1, read as the reverse complement.
TGGAAAAACCCCACTAGATGCGCCCCTGAGCAAACAGAGGCCATTTTGGTATTGCAGCTGGAGAGCCTCATTATAGTAGAGCTAGAACAAACAAAAAGAATGGTCAGAGTGTTTGTTGAGGGTTAAAACCTGTCTAAGACTCAATTTTGAGCATATATTTATACAAAAAATATAGTTTTAAAAGCATGGTGTAGGCCCTTTAAGATATTACACGTCGCTTAATTGCCATTAATTTACTCACGCAGCGGACAGCCTGCTTGGTGTGTGGCTGCGTGCAGTGCCATGCACACTCACTGCAGGTCAGCGCGACCACTGACCACAACCGTTTAGTCGGATAACCGAATACACGCGCACATCCCTAATAGTCACATGTATGCATGTATGAGTAGGCCTACACACACAAACACACCAGAGCCCACAAGCGTTCCCAACACAATTGCCTGCTGTAACGTGAGCCTCGGCTCGATGGATAGCTGTTACATAAGACGCCATCTAAGGCATTGTATTTTTTAATAAGACAGCAATATTAAATCCAGTGGGTAAATCGCGTTGGTATAATATTGATTAATCACCTCATTCGAGAGGGAGGTGACGTGGCGTGTGTTTTTCATTCAGCCAGTTCAGTCTCACTTGCATTTCAAATTGTATCCTTTGACTGGCCGGTGGTGATATATAACTTAACTGACACAAGGTAGGCTATTTATTATAGACATAGTCTACTTGTGTGGATGATTTTTGACTTGAGTAAAATCGCGATAAAGGGAATTCTCCATCTGTTCTCCTCTCCTCGGTGCCGGACCGGTTGCACTCTGTACTGTCTGCGTCACTGCGTTGGAAACATGTGGCGCGCGGGAGCGTGCCGCTGTTACTACGTTCATCTTTTTGACACCCGACTCTAACCCTCACCATAAGCTTAACCTCCGTGGAGTGAGTCCACGGAGGTTAACCCTAACCCTAACCCTAACCCTTGGATATCACTGTAACAATAGACTAGCCAGTCACATAGCTACTGTAGATGTGTGACCATTAAAGGGCCACTTCACCTCTGGGACAACCCTATCTTATTTTATTGTTGTTTGGGACACGATCAACACAATCCTGAGTTATTTTTGCATTTTGCATCATATGATGCAAAACGCATCACTGGATGATGCAAAATGCATCACTAGTACATGCTGAATACTAAAATATCTCAAAACACAGATTGAACACAAAAAATAACTTGTGTTGATCGTGTCCCAAACAACAATAAAATAAGATAGGGTTGTCCCAGAGGTGAAGTGGCCCTTTAATTATCTTTATCATCAGCATACTAAATGAGATAAATATGAAGACACATGCTTCATTTGTAGACAAAGTCCATTTCCCTCTGGATGAAGTTGTCTTTATGACTCTGTTGTAAATGTGCTCATACCTGTTAGGTTATTCCAGACATATTCCTCCCTTTCAAAAGATACATTTATGTTTCATCATACTATGGTGTTGCCCACCGGGAAAAGAAGAGATTCAAATTCTCACAAATATATCTGACACTGTGACAAGGAAATTCTGTGTAAAAAAAAAATACATATATATATATATATATATATATTATATATATATATTATATATATATATTGTTGTATTCCCTCCCCCACATCAGAACAAAGTTAGACCATGAATGTGTATGTTGGGGGATTTTGTCGGCGAGCACCAGAAAATGGTTTGCGAGAGCATAATCGGAGCAAATATATTGCACTGTTTACTAGCCCTTGAGTCTTAATCGACTAAGTGTGGCAACTTTCACTCGGTAGAACCTTGAGAAGGTGCCTAGTGAGGTCCACGAGGCGGCGGCACATATCTCCTCAAGGGGTACCCCCCTCAGGGCAGCCCAGGAGGTAGAGACGCTCCTGGTTTAGTGACAGTGCACACCGGGTGGTTTATGCCGGTTCCTTACCTGATAGGCGTGGGTGATAGTATTGACTACCCATTGCGACAGGCGCTGTTTAGAAAGGGCACGGCCCTTATTAGCGCCGCCGTGGCAGAGGAACACTGCAGGAGGTCCATGGAAACCTGCAGCAGTTGTGTGGACTTGGTCCCGCCCTGGTGGTAAACGGTCGAGGTATTGTCTAACCGAATGTTTGTCCCTGAGGTACGGCATCAGGGCCAAGTGCACCGCTTTCAACTCCAGCACGTTGATGTGGTTTGTGCGGTCGGCCTCGGAACCATTGTCCACGAGTCGTCCTGCCCGGCCACACTCCACCCCAGCCCAACGGGCAGGCGTCGGTGGTAACAACCTCCCTGCGGGACGGGATGGACCCCATAGGGACACCACTCGAGATGTAGGCCCTGTCTCTCCATGAAACCAGGACGAGGAGGAACACATTCTTCTCTGTCTGTGTCGCGCCGCATCTAGATGGAAGCTGTTCAGCCACCTCTGCAGGAGGCACAGCGAGAGCAGGCCTAGCGGCACAACAGCCGCAACAGAAGTTAGCATGCCCAGTTAGCATGCGGGAGACCGCAAAGTGTTTTCCTGGACTTCTCACTGAGCTTAGACTGGGAGAGCCAGACCTGGTGTCTGGCCTGGACAAGGATGGACATCATCCTCCCAAGTTCCCGTGTCATTAGTCCAAACGCCTCCAGAGACGCATCACAGTAGGTGATGGAGTCTGTGGCTGTGTCAGTGGCTGCGCTTGCATTACCTTCCTGCAGCGATGTGGAGAGGGCAAACAGGAGGTGTGAGTGGGAGTTGCCGATCCTGCAGGCACATGCTCCCGCATTGCCAGCAGGATGAGTAGGAGGTCAGTCAGTCTACACTGTGGGCGAGGACATCTTGTGTCCCGGCGCACCACCTCATCAGGGGAAACAATAAGGGCCACAATGTCGGGTTCAATCCCTGGCATGCAGTCCAAACCGAGACTCGAGCAGACAGGAGCAGGCCTTGGAATCTCTCCAGCAGGCCTGCAGCTCCCTCACATAATCCTCCACATGCGGGACAGCGAATGCTGTGGAGGTTGGCCTCCGCTTAAAGAAGCGATTTGGTCAGAAGGGATGAAATAGAACTCCTGTTACTGAACAAATATCTATAGCAATGAGTGCTATTTGAACATTTGAGCTATTTTACACTTATTTTAACAAAAGAAACTCACTTACCCTGCTTTAAAGAAACTGAATTTGTGTCAAATCAAAGTCCTTATTGTTTTAATCCTTAAACATTAAGGTTTTTAAGGTGTTTCAATTATATTCCTTCATCACAGACCAGTGTGTGGAGTCCAGTCTGCATGTGAAGATGAGTTCTCCAGCCAGGACTGTTTCTATTAAACAGGAACCTGAAGACCACCTTAATCAGCAACCTGAAGACCACCTTAAACAGGAACCTGAAGACCACATAGATCTCAGTAAGTTTCAATCTCTTTACAATTTACTATTTAAGCATCTGTCTAAATAACATGCTGTATAAATTACATTTTAAGCTTTAGTCACAATGAACAACATCACAAGTACATTAGTCACATATGAGATGCAGCACGGCACAGGTACAGTTAGACATCCTGCCCAACAGGAGCATCCCAAATAAGTCCTTTTACGGAAGTCATTGGCACTCAATTTACAGACAGCAAAAATAACATTTGTTGCATTTACAAAAAAGAAAACAGTATATGTTCCTCTAGATGTTTTTATTCTTTTCCTTGTGGGGTGCTCACCAGAGTTGAAAGTGAGCTGGTACTATGGGTGAAAAGATCATCGATGGATGGACCCCTGGATCTATCAGAATGTACCATGAACTATGGTTCAGTCAAAAAATGTTTTAATCCGTTTCCTCAATGTTTCGATCAGTCACGTCTTCATCAGGAAATTGAGAGAGCAATAAAAACAGTGCTGTTTTTTAAACCAATGTGCATACTTTATTTTCCTTTGTTGAGAACTACAATCTGGGCACTGAAGTGGATGTGTGTCCACTAGCTTTTCATTAAACAGAGGAAACACTGCATGAACAAAATGTAAAGTTCAAACCTTTACCGGTCTCTCACTGTATCTTTTTTCCTAGACCTCCTGCACCTCCCTGTGTGTAAAGAAGAGGTTTCCCCTGAAGAGGAGAGGAGATCCAGTCTGGTCCAGGAGGAACCAGAGCCTCCACACATCAAAGTGGAGCAGGAAGAGCTACTTCAAAGACCAGAAGAGATTGATGGGCCAATCCTGACATTACTATCAGTGAAAAGTGAAGGTGATGATGGTGAAAACAGAGACACAGAGCCTGTAGCCAGCACCTCAACTGAACACATGAAAACACAAGCTGATGTAGAGAACTGTGGAACATCACAACCAACTAGTGATGACCAGCTCCTGTCTCCTCCCTCCAGCTCCTTTTCTGCACCTGACATCACTGAAGACAGTGGTGATGATGATGATGATTGGGAGGCCAACGCATACAAAACACAACACGTGGAAGGATATAGCTCGTATACGAGCAACAATCTGTCACAGGACCTGAAATCATCGACAGAAACTGTGAAGAAAAACTATAGTAGTGGAGTCTGTGACAAGCTGTTTGATGATAAGGATAATGCGAGGACGCACAGGAAGACGCATACAGCGAAAAGATTGACTTGTACAGTTTGTGACAGAGGCTTTAGTCAAGTGGGTAATCTAAAAGAACACATGAGAACTCACACAGGGGAAAAGCCATTTACTTGTACAGTTTGCAACAAAAGCTTTCGTTTGAAAAATATTCTAAAAGCACACTTGGTGAGTAAAAAACACATGATCAGTTACAACTTACTGAAAACCATTAACTAGTTACCGTTACTAGTTACTTCATTTTAAAAAAGTAACCTTTTAGTAACGTTTTAGTTGGGCTCCCATTAATGACCCTATAGCCTTCATTTTCATCACTTGACATGCATTGCACTGAACTCTGCTAAGCAATGTGGACTATACCAGTGGTTCCCAAACATATTAGCTTGTGACGACCCAAGTTAAAGTTATACCATGTAACTTTTTTTATAAAACAAATCTTAAAATGGTCCTAGCTGTTAAATCGCTAAAGTTTTAGAACCCCCACTCCGTTATTTTCAGCTTCTAAAGCCTTCTCTTTATATGTTTTCTATGATCCCTGCCCGGGACCGGTTTTCGCGGGAAAAATTGCGTCATCACACTACCGGCCAATCACAGCGAGGGTTATACACTGCCGGCCAATCACAGCGCAGAACATACACTGCCGGGCTCTCTGGTGGGTTTAGGAAACACGCCTTCAGGAAGTACACTGCAGTGTTTACACTGGAGGAGTCTAGCATGTAACTCCCCAACCGCTGCTCGTAGAAGGACACGGGAGACCTCATTGAAAGCGTCTCGGCCCGGTCCGCGAGCGAAAAACGGACGAAAAAAGCAAACGCGACCGCGGTTTGCTATACTGCTACAGACCACCAGTTGAGCAACTTACACAGTATAGCTTTAAGATATGATTATTCTGGGGGTCAGTCACATCTAACACTCTCTCCAACTGGGTGGGATTTATGATTTATTACCCCCCTTTTCTCCCCATTTTAGTTGTTTTGCCAATTGTGTGTTGTCACTGATTATTGTATCCTACTGACTCACCTGCCAGTGAGGAGCCCCCACCGGGAGGACGTACTGTTGTATCATACTGACCCACCTGTCAGGTAAAATGTAATGTGGAATCTAGAAATGTGACCGAATATTCGGCGCTGAATATTTTCGGCCGAATAGTGCCAAAAAACGCATATTCGGTTTCGGTTCGGTTTGATTTTACAGCCGAATAATTATTACCGAATAGTACCGAATACCAAATACCGAATATTACCGAATACTACAGAATAATGTATAGGATATTCTATATATTTTTTTTCCTTTTTTTTTAATAACAATAATTACATTGATATTTCTTCATGATGCAATAATTCAACTATATGGAATGTTAATATTTTGAGACATAATGTGTCTTTTATTACAAATGTACTACACAATAGTAAATAAATAATTCTACACAAAAATAAATATGTTATGTGTGCATTCAAAAGTGAGAAATAAATGTTTTATGGAACCATATGGTGATTATTATTTAAGTTAGGTTTTGCCATAATCATGTCTTTTGCCATAATCAGGTAGCTTTACAACAAAGGTACAGCAATGGTGCAAAAAAATTGCAATACAAAATAAATTATATACATGTATTATTCGGCTATTCGGTATTCGGTTTTCGGCAAAATGTTTCCAATATTAGGTATTCGGTTTCGGCCAAGAATTTTGCTTTCGGCACATCCCCAGTGGAATCAATTCGCATCTATTGTAGTTCTTTAATCTGTCACAACTGAATTTAGCTTGAAGGTCTACCGACCGAAACGTTGCTTTCATTAAATTTACCTCTGGAACATGCAGTGTGCGGGTGTGTTTCTCTTTTGAAATTCATTCTGTTCTTTAATGTGTGAAATGAAATAAAATTCATAAATGCATGGCAACAGGAGCAGTTATATCAACATGCAATTAGTTCCTTTGGGCTCAATAAAGTATGTCTGTCTGTTTGTCAATTTATCTGGGAATCTATCTGAATCCCATTTCTAAAGTGAAAATTTAAACATTGGCCAAATTGTCAAATATTAGAGGCTGAAATTGTGATGCGAGGAATTGAGCATGTAGTTCTGCTTTTTTCACAATAGAACTGTGTTATACAAAATGTAAAGACTCAACTCTTAGTGCTCATCAGGGTGGGGGGTCCCCAGTTTAAATTTGATAAATGTGGGGCGATATAGCCATAGGGGAAATCTTGCTCTTTCGAACGACTGTCATTTCGACAAAGGAGCGTCGGTAGGGTTAGCGACTCACCCCACGGAGGTTAGGGTAGGTTTGGGTGTCGAAATGATTACACGTAGTAACAGCGAAACGCTCCCATAGCCATATAGCCTCACATGCAGGTCTGCATGTGAGGATGTGCATGTGTTGGGTTCCAGGCAGTGGCGTCAGTTAAGCAAAAGCTAACGTATGGAAACATGACTGGTGTCTTGCACGAGTGCCTTCGTGCATGTTCAAGACACCAGTCATGTTGCCATACATACTGTACCTTAGCAACAGGCACGATGAATATATTTTAAGAAGTATTTTTTTTCCTCACTGTAGCCAAGGTATGGCAGCTGCCGTACCTTGCCCTACCCAAATGAGTACCTGAGACAAAAAACAGTCTAATAAGTCCATATTTTACATTTTTGAATATAGATTTTATTTTGGTTTTATTTTTTTTACCAGACTGTAAATCACAAACTAGAAGTTTTTATCTGTTAAATTCTTAATGCACTCCCCCCTCACTTTGTTGAATTATATATATATTTTTTAACTTTTTTTTACTCATATAGTTATGAATTGTAAGACATAATACTTATGGAAAGTGGAAAAACGGTATATCTCCAACAGTTTGTGGAACAATAGTATAGGTCCGTACAAGCAATATTCAGCAGTAAAAGGGAGCAGATAACATTAAAACAGACAATTGAACAAAATGAGGGGGGAGTGCATTAACAATTTAACAGATTAAAAATGACTAGTTTGTGGCTTACAGTCTGATAAAATCAAAAAATATCTATTAATATATATATATTATATGGACTTGGACTGTTATTCGTCTCAGGTACTCAACTGACGCCCTCTGGTTCCAGGTGGTTCAGTGGCATGCTGCCTCTTCCCCTTATTCACCACGTGTCGTGTTACAGCCCCGCGTTGGTAGTATGGTGACTCCATACATTGTCATTGTCTACTTTTACTTTGCTCCTGTGACTGTATATTTATTCCAAATATTTTTCTACTTTTACTCGAGACAAAAAGCAACATTCCTAGTCTTTGATCAGAGGTCGTGACCTCGCTGGGACGAGCAGACATTTATTTCCTGTGTAACTGTAACTGTCAACAATGTGTTCTGAAGGCACGTGCGTGGCACACATAGACGCGACCGAGTATTTCCCGGTGGGGGCTTGGGAGTGTGGGGAACACGCACCACTGACTATTGCTGATGATGGAGAGTTTATATTGCTTAGCCTTTATGTATTGAGAATGAGAGGCACTCTTGCCGATTTAGTAAGAGACTCGTCGCCAATTGCAAGATATTTAAAAGTTATTTGGGGCCATGATGATATCCTTTTCTTCCCACAACTAGACTAAGGATTTATTGTTGTATTGTCTGTGTTTGTTTACAACCACAATTATTCACGTGTGGCAAGATCTCGGTTCACTGGTTTTTAGTAGGCTATCCACGATTTTCCTACGCCCCATAGTGCATTGCGCAGACGTTTGCACCGATCTTCCGCCGCCGATTTACAAGCTCACAACGGGTTGCATCTGCGACGCGACGTGAGCTTGTATGTCTGCTGTTAAACCCGGAAGTTTGGTCCTGATAGTCTCCAGTAAACCCCCGGGGAAAATTGTGGATAGTGTAGGCTTAGAAGCCTTTTCAGAAGTTAATTTAATGTTTTCCATTTAATGATTTCCTTTATACTCATCTAATCTTGCGCTAATGCACGCAACTTTTTTTGCCATGTTTTAAGGCCGTGTAGGCTTTTCAGAAGTTAATTTAATGTTTTCCATTTAATGATTTCCTTTATCGTCATCTTCCGCTAATGCACGCAACTGTTTTCGCCAGGTTTTAAGGTCTTATTTTAGTTGTTTCTCATAAGCTCGCAACCCTCCTTGCCCATCAGCCCCCACCTTTGCGCACAGGTTCACCGGGAAATACGCGGTCGCCACATAGACATCAAAGGGGACTTGAGCCCCTGCCCTTTTATCCATCTGTAAAAAGTTCCCTCTCCAGACCATGAATGCAGTTTTTACTTTTGGCAAATGCCCTCTTTCCATACCATACCTGAAGGCAGCAATCAAGAGAATTGCCTCGTCCAAACTCTCCTGAACTTGTATGCAGCATCATATGCTTGAAGAATTGCCTGTTGTCTGTGTAGAAATCCATGCTGTTACTTTAGGAACAGTAGTATTTTCTAGTGCTTTTCAAGGCTCTGAAGCGTGCCTATATCTGTTCTACATCTGGCCTAAATCTTGGACCTAAGTGTCAAAGTTTTTTGTACAGGGTCACATTGACCAAGCTTCACAGGCCGCTTAATGAAACTAGAAATGCAGTTCCTGAAGACACCGTGTGGGCTCGCTGAAAAAGATCTAATATGTGTCTAGTTTTAAGTGCCAAATAATATGTATGGCAGTAATATAAATGGTAAGACAAAATTCATTTCACGTAGGAATTCACAGGGAAACTTTTTTTTTTTTTTTTTTTTTGAAAATCACAAAAAGTATAAAAATTGGGAACGAAAAAAATACATGCAATGATAACTGTTAAGCTGAACAAGTTGACGTTTGAACTACATTTGTAGCTCAAAAACAAAAGACCAGTTTTAGGTGACAGGATAATTAGCACCGCTCACGTCACACTAGGTATGATTAGTATTGTTATTACCGGTATATGGTTAATGGAACCTTACCTTGTTTGCTTGCATTCTACAGTATATGCAGCATATAAAAATGCTGGGTTGAAAATAACCCAATTGGGTTATTTTGGTAACCCAACACATTTCTAAAGTTGGACCGACCCAGCCTTATTGTATACCAGCAGGGTTGCGTTATGGGTGTAACCCTACATGTTAGGGTTGGGATTGTACACCCAAAAATGTATTACACAGGAGGTTTGTTATAAGTAGATCTTAGTGCATTATTTACAATGTACAGGCCAGGGGTGTCCAAACTTTTCTCAAAGGGGCCACATTAGAAAATATCAAAACACCCAAGGGCCGACTATATCTCCTGACAAAATGTATTTTCTGTTGGACCATAACAAAGTCACATGCATCGCAATTACAATATTTTATTCAAAGAAGGACTTCACCACTTTCTACTCAGTCTGGGTCTCGTAGGTAGCTAATAGCTAATAGAAACTGCAGGATTTCTATTCCTGAAAAGTTGCAATGTTAAAGTGGAAGCCATTGTTTTCAAAAACCCGCCCCTAGCTCTCCTATGAGACCCAGACTGAGTAGAAGAAAATTGTGCTATTTTATCATGAACATTAGTGAGGACCTATTATATGAAGATAAGTTGAAAAGTGGTGAAGTCCTCCTTTAACTATAATTATCAATATTTAATATCAGATGTCTTTTGTCAGGTGTGTGCTTTAAAAAAAAAAAAAAAAACAGGCGTGCAAGCCATGGTTAAAAAAATATAACACAATAGCCTTTCTTTGACAAAGTTATTGCGACCGTCAGGGAGCAGTTTACTATGAAAACCTCAACCGGCCGTTCCGTCCGTCACCCGTCACACGTCACACCTTTGTTTGTGTACGGTGTGATGTCATATATCTTCAGTATGACATCACACCACATGTGTACACAAACCTTTGTGTACGTTGCTGTGGCAACAGTCTGTTGTTGCTGGTCTGTTAGTGTACGTTAGCAACCACCTTAGCAACCATGGTTTTACCCTAGCAACCAACTGTTTACCCTAGCAACCAACTGTTTACCATAGCAACCATGTTTTTTTACCCTAGCAACCAACTGGGCATAAAAGGGATTCTGTTGGGGATCTCCATATATGGGTATAAAAGGGATTCTGTTAGGGATATCCATATATGGGCATAAAAGGGATTCTGTTAGGGATCTCCATATATGGGCATAAAAGGGATTCTGTTAGGGATCTCCATATATGGGCATAAAAGGGATTCTGTTAGCTGTTAGTGATCTCCATATATGGGCATAAAAGGGATGCTGTTAGGGATCTCCATATATGGGCATAAAAGGGATTCTGTTAGGGATCTCCATATATGGGCATGGAAGGGATTATGTTAGGGATCTCCATATATGGGCATAAAAGGGATTGTATCCCAGATGATGCCCTGTTAGGAGATCCACACTAACAGAATCCATATATGGTCCTACCGACAGCTGCTATAAGCCAACCCTGGCGATAAGGTCTGAGTCGAAGAAATGCTTCTTTCCTGGCAAGAATTGCCCCTTTATACTGTAGGGCTCGTTTGTGTATATATCTCCATATATGGAGACATAAGGGTGTTTTTAATGAATCTATCATGGTTAAAATGGAGTTTGAAGTTACAATGAGTGTGTGTGGGGAGAGGGCCTGGGCCTGCCGGAGGGCCAGATAACATTTACATCAAATATCTAAATACTGAATGAAGAAAATTAAAAACTGTTCAGGGTGTTCACTGTTCATACAAGCCTGATTAGACCGTACAATGACAAAAAGTTTTTTTGAAAGTGGAATATCCCTTAAGTCTGACCTCACAAGCCCCATATTTGGACACGAACAACATATAACTCCATATGTTAAACAGTTGGTTGCTAGGGTAAAAAACATGGTTGCTATGGTAAACAGCTGGTTGCTAGGGTAAACAGTTGGTTGCTAGGGTAAAAAACATGGTTGCTATGGTAAACAGTTGGTTGCTAAGGTAAAAAAACATGGTTGCTATGTTAAACAGTTGGTTGCTAGGGTAAACAAATGGTTGCTATGGTAAACTCTGAGCACTCCTTGGGTATCACTTACGTTGGCTGTTCCAGAGTTACCTCCCTGCAAGGCTTGTGCTCTATCCAGCTGATTTGCACGCAAACGAGTGGGCGCGCTTCCAGATGATCAACAACAACAAAAAGCAGCAAGAACACAAAGCCATTGACAAGGGCCTGCAGAAAATGCATGACACGCTGCTGCGCCACACTCAGCACCCCTAAAAACCAGTACTTGGGATTTGTTGATGTAAATGTTCACATAGAGTGTAATAATTGGTAAAACAAACTTTTGGCCTATTTGTGGAGATAAGCGACCAACGGTCGCTTATCTCCCGATTAGGGAGTCTTACTGGTTATTATATTATTATTATCTTATAAAATATCCTTGACAGTGCTGGCGGGCCGTTTATAGTAGGCTATGATTTAGGAACAAAGCCGCCGGCTGTATAAAATGTGTCTAAGGGCCGCATTTGGCCCCCGGGGCTCACTTTGGACTCCCCTGATTTAGGCATTTAGCAGTCTCTTAATCCAGAGTGATTTATCGTAGGCTAAGCAAGGACAACACACGGTAATACATCAAACCTAGAAATAGTCATCTAGGATCAGGGTTGGGAAGTAACAGATTACATGTAACAGGATTACGTATTCAGAATACAAAAAAAAAATGGTAACTTGTCAAGTCTCAGGTTACATTTTAAAATTAGTAATGCGGATTACAGTAATGAATCTGAACAATGGGGGTTATATGCTGGATTACATTCTCCCCTTGCCCTCATCAATTTATATCATCAAGTTATAATAACACCAAACAATAAAATTATCAAATTATTTTCTTAATTTCATAGGCTCAATATTCTTGTCTAGTTATCAATGGTAAAACTTGTTTTATTTAATTAAAGAGTTTTGCTAAAAAAGTAATCAAAAAATAACCGAAAGTAACTAGTAGTTACTTTTTAAATTGTGGTAATCAGATTGCGTTACTGACTACAATATTTTACCAAGTAACGTGTAACTGTAGGCGATTACTTTTCATAAGTAACCTGCACAACCCTGTCTAGGATCATATCTCATATAGGTAAAGCATATCATATCTATTTCATATAGGTAAATCAATTAGTGTACGACCGATATATCGGCCGCCGATTATCGGTACCGATATGCCCAGATAAGGCCATATCGGCGATATGGCCTTATTTGGGCATATCGGTTTATATCGGTATCGGTGAAATTTCCCGCTAATATAATAAAAATTAAGCCTAGTGCATTGAACAGTGTATGAGGGCTCTGAATGATATAATGACCAGCATTGTCCAGCAGAGCGCGCCCTGCCACATATAAGCAATGAGCCTTCAACCTTTCAGTCCATCAGCCGTCTCGACATGACTCTTTTTAGAGACGTGTAATCGATTCAAAGATGCGCTGCAGCCCTGCATGATTATGCACCCCCCCCCCCCCTAAAAAAGCCCCCCCCCCCCCTAAAAAAAGTCATATCGGTCGGACACTAAAATCAATATAAGTATATAGTATAGTTTATAAGGCAAAATGGACATGTTTCATAGAACGTATTGTTGCCAAAGTAATTCTGCAAGACGTTGTGTCTTCAGACTGTATAAAGTACCGTCTTCTTCAAGGGAAGAAGGAAAAAAAACAATGAGTTATTTGAATAAACATTTATTCAGATGTATGTTTGACAGTGATCAGATATGAAGATTATAAGAAATAAAAGTGTGAAGAACAGAAAGAAAAGACACATTACAGTATAGGTAGGTACTGTAGGTAGGTAAGTATGAACACATTATGCATATACAGTAGGTATGTATGAATGTGGGTAAATGGATAAAGAGGTATGCAATGTAAATAAATAAATATGAATGACAAAAATATAGTGGCACGGTTTTGTTGTGCACACAGCCTGACTAGGGTTTTATAGGATCCCATCTCCAGGAGAGCGTAGTTTAGACCATGGGCCTCTTAAGTAGTCCACTTGCCAGAATGTGAACCCTGGCATATTGAGTACACCAATGTTTTATGTTAGAAATGTTGAGTGTGGGTCCCCATCATGTAGAAACTGCCGGATGCTAACTTGCATATGTTAAGCAATTTTCATAATTAGCTGTATTTAGCATAATCACCTATAATGGAAAATATGTCAAAAACTGATTGGCCGATTTGAACAATATTGGAGTAGTTTTGGGGCTTATTGGATGCTGAATCCATTTCTGACATTTTCTAAATTCAAAATGGCCGTTTTAAACCGGAAATGGCCATATACCAACTTAAATTGGGATGATTTTGATACTTTTTTGTTAATTTTCCAAATGATGAAGTGACTATTTTTGATAGGCTATTGTGGAAGTCATTGTTCTAATAATTGTGGATTGTCTATATTTTGCTTTTGAATCGCAGATAATGTATAAGCATATAAATAACCACATTTATAATTTAATTCATAATCAAAATCAACAAAAAAGTATCACAATCATCCCAATTTAAGTTGGTATATGGCCATTTCCGGTTTAAAACGGACGTTTTGAATTTAGAAAATGTCAGAAATGGATTCAGCATCCTCAATAACCCCCAAAACCACTCCAATATTGTTCAAATCGTCCTATCAGTTTTTTGACATATTTTCCATTATTATAGGTGATTATGCTAATTAAAGCAAATTATGCAAATTATGAAAATTGCTCAACATATGCAAGTTAGCATCCGGCAGGTTCTAAATGCTGGGGACCATTACTACACATTTCTAACATAAAACATTGGCGTACTCAACATGTCCGGGTTCACAATGAGGCTCTATGGGCTGGCAAGTAGACTAAAGTCTGACATCATTTTGTAGGCGGTAGAATTATACTTTAGTCGTTATTTTTGTCTCAGATCTGTTGAAATAGCGAGGGACACAGCACTGCCCATATTGACAATAAATCTGCTTGGGGGTCTGACTAAAATGATGTCACAGCTTAAGAAGCCCATATACTGTTTGGTCCGAAGGGGCAGTCAGTTGAGTGTGTCCGATATGCCGTGGGTTTTATTAGTTGTTGTTGGTTGTCAGGGCGATATCACAACCAATCGATGGACGGACTTGGCTGACCACGTCCGCAGCATGTTGCGTGGCACGCTTTTGTCAAACGTCAGAATATGACTCCCAGGCAGTGAGACTGTGTTGCAACACGCAAAGCCTGACTCGGGTTTTAGGATCCCATCTCCAGGAGAGAGTCATTTAGCACTCGGGTGACTGAAAAAAATCACTTCCACTCTGACTGCATTTATCAGTCAACTTGACAGGTAAATTCTCTCCCTTTTTGCCCAGGAAAGCAACACTTCCAACCCTGCTGCCAGCAGGGGTTCTATTGTCTGTTGTTCTATTGACAATAGAACCGCCGCTGGCAGCAGGGGAGGAGGTGTTGCTCTCCTGGGCAAAACATTTAGAGAATTTACCTGTCAATTTGACTGATGAATGCAGTCAGAGTGGTATAATCGTATATAATTTCATACTAAACGTTTCAGAAGGGGGGGGGGGGGGGGAAACGAGAACATATGTCTTGAGTATTTAGGAAAAGTCATGGAAGGGGAAATTTCTGAGACCTTCACGGGGAGAGTTATTGCACTTTCCGATCTCAAAATCAGCCAAAATGACCGGTTAGTCACCCGTGTGTTAAACCATACGGCCCAAAGTTTTATTTGTTGCTGTTGGTTGTCAGGGACGGACTTGGCCTGCCACGTCCGCAGGAGGTTGCGGCGGCAATTGACCAAACAATAAATGAAAGAATCCTGTTTTTTTAGAAGTGGAGAAGCTCCCCTCCACCCCTGGACAGGACGACGGGCTGATTTCACAATAAAGGTGTTTTCGTAGGACATTTCACAGTAAAGGTCGCCGCAGCTGCATGTTAAGACACTTCCGCCTTGGCTTCTTGTTTGTCCTGGCCCTGTGATGTCACAGCGTCCGTGGTTTTGCTGTGGCGACGGCCCTGGATCCAGTCGGCCGGGTTGACGTCCAGCTTCAACATCTTCATCACCCACTGGTCACTTTTGGCTCCGGCAATGAACTCCTCCAGAGACAGCTCCCCTACAGGTCAAATCAAATCAAGCAAAAAAATAAATTAAAAAAAGAAAATCAAAGTGAACCGGAAACAAAATATACATGGCTTACACATGAAAACAATATTAAAGGAGCTATAGTCAACTTTTTCTTGAAAAAACTACGCTAAAATAGAAATAATGTTTCGAGAATATTTTATAAAAAAGATTAAGCTTCATATATGTGTGTTTCTATTCAAAACTGATTTTGGCCATTGTCAGGTTGACTTTGTTTCGTTGCTTTTTGTGGTCATTTTTGAATAGAAACACATATATGAAGCTTAATCTTTTTTTATAAAATATTTTCGAAACATTTTTATTTTAGTGTCCATTTTTTCAAAAAAAAGTTGACTATAGCTCCTTTAGAAGCCAGGAAGAAAAAATGGGTCTTTGATAAAGATTTAAAAACACCCAGGGACTGCGGAACGAATGTGAAAGGGCATTTTGAAAATCGCTAAAAGAAAGGGTAGTCATGAAATAGTATCAGATAATGTAATATTATGTTTTCTCATAGGATCAAAGTTTTTATGGTCACGATTCACTGCAATCCTGGATGGCTTGGTTCTAGGCTTAACATAATTGTTATATTGTTAAATATTTTTGTAAAAGTTTATGGGGAAAATGTATGGGCGATTTTTTGTATCACCAGTAAACCACTTCCGCTGCGATGCTCTATCAAGAGCAGCTGGTCAGCTGACCTCAAAGGTCTGGCTGGTATATATAAGTTGGCCTCCAGTTACCGTACTCTGCAATTTACACACTAGAAGACAAGTCAGAATCTCAAAGCAACACCTGTGTCATATTCATTTATTGTAACACCAGTATACAAATATATCATATATTAAATATGTGTTTAATATAACACCTGTATTCATTCACACCATGTTTTCACAGATCTATAAACACTCACCATCATTTTTCACAGATCTACAAACACCATCACCGTCTGTTTTCTCAGATTTGCAAACACTCCCCATCTGTTTTCACAGATCTACAAACACTCGCCATCTGTTTCCACAGATCTCCAAACACTCCCCATCTGTTTCCACAGATCTCCAAACACTCCCCATCTGTTTTCACAGATCTCCAAACACTCGCCATCTGTTTCCACAGATCTCCAAACACTCGCCATCTGTTTCCACAGATCTCCAAACACTCCCCATCTGTTTTCACAGATCTCCAAACACTTGCCATCTGTTTCCACAGATCTCCAAGCACTCACCATCTCCGTTCTCATCCACGATCTCAAAGATGCGTTCCACCACCTGGTCTGGAGTCATCCTCCTGGAGTCTTCATCCAGCTCCCCGTGACACGCGATCTTTAACCTGTAGATACTCTATGAAATATATAATAACAATTATATGACACGGTATCTTTAATCTGTAGATACTCTATGAAATATATAATAATAATAACATGACACGGTATCTTTAATCTGTAGATACTCTATTAAATATATAATAACAATAATATGACATGGTATCTTTAATCTGTAGATACTCTATGAAATATATAATAACAATAATATGACACGGTATCTTTAATCTGTAGATACTCTATGAAATATATGATAACAATAATATGACACGGTATCTTTAACCTGTAGATACTCTATGAAATATATAATAACAATAATATGACACAGTATCAGTAGATACTCTATTAAATATATAATAACAATAATATGACACAGTATCTTTAATCTGTGGATAGACTATTAGTCAACTTTTTCTTGAAAAACGGACGCTAAAATAAAAATAATGTTTCGAAAATATTTTATAAAAAAGATATATGTGTATGTGTTTCTATTACAAAATGACCACAAAAAGCGTAAAATAATGATAAAATAATCATTTTGGCCGTTGTCAGTCTGACTTTGTTTATATCCCTTATCAAGAATAGAAGAGAGATGTAAACAAAGTCAGTCTGACAACGGCCAAAATGATTATTTTATCATTATTTTACGCTTTTTGTGGTCATTTCTTAATAGAAACACATATATGAAGTTTAATCTTTTTTATAAAATATTTTCAAAACATTATTTTATTTTAGCGTCTGTTTTTACAAGAAAAAGTTGACTATAGCTCCTTTAATATAAACATTATGATTATTATTATGAATATGACAGGCGATCTTTAACCTTTAGCATTTTTGTGATTTCAGCTTTCAGCTCTGTGATGCAGCTTTCCTCATTAACGCTACTCCGTAATCTCGAGCGAAATAAGCGGATGCTATGTTAGAATAGTGATGCTAGGGTTGAAGAAGTTCATGCTAGGATACGCATAGTCCAGGGGTTTCAGGCAGTATGTTGATGGAATCGTGCACTTTATGATAGAAGCATGACATTTGGCACACAGTTAGAACATGCCATATTATGGAAACATTTTGGCTATAAGGACATCGCAGATTTGTCTTGGGAAACTTGTGGGAGCCAATCAAAGTTGGGCTTTCATAGACTTGGGAAAATCGCGCTCTTTTGAACGACCATCATTTCCACCGGAGGGTTAGCGACTCACTCCACGGAGGTTAGGGTTAGAGTCGGGTGCCGAAAAGATGACATGTAGTAACAGCGACACGCTCCCATAGACTTTACTATACAGTAAAATTATACAAAAGATAAATACCGGTATGCTTTAAGTAGCATGTGAGGGGTCAAACTAGGGGTTTTTCATGATTCTGAATCCAATGCAAGCATTTGTTTTCCACCAAAAAACATTCCTTGGGCTAAAAACGGACCCCATAAAACTATAGTTTAGTGATGAGTCGTCATTTTTCATAGTTTTGTGGGGGCTGTGTTTCGGAAAGGAATGCTTGCATTGGATTCAGAATTAAAAAAAAAACTAGTTTGACCCCTCACATGCTACTTAAAGCATTTTTTGTATTATTTTATTTTATTGTATATTAAATTCTATGAGAGCCCAACTTTGATTGGCTCCTACAAGTTTCCCAAGACAAATCTGCGATGTCCCTATAACAAAAAATGTTCCATATGGCATGTTCTGTGCGCCAAATTTCATGCTTCTATCATAAAGTGCACGAAACACTCAGACTAGGATGCTAGGGCAGGGTTCCAATAGGCGGCACGGGCCATTTATGGTCCGCGGGGGGCTACTGTCTGACCCACACCATAATAATGGTGGTATAAGAGCAGCAACAACACTAGTAGGCCTGTATCGTCGTTGTCGGCTGGAAATCTCGTATCTCCAAATTTGTAAGTTCTTTCGCAAATCATACAAGGCCGTCGCACAAAAGTAGTGAAAACAGCAGATCTACAAGCACACAACGCCTCGCACCGCGAGGCGTTGTGTGCTTGTAGATCGGCTGTTTTCACTAGTTTAAATAATTTAAAAAAATATAAATTCAAAACGAACGGTTTTGGACCTACAAGATTTTCACCCGACAACAACAATATCTGAACTGTCGCTGGAGTAGCGGGAACGCCGCCGTCGCCCCCTGCAATGTTGTGGCCCTCGGCTTGGTACCCTAGACATAATTCGGCCCTTGGGGAAAACTAATTGGGGAACCCTGTGCTAGGGTTTTCAGGAGGTCGGTGAACCCTCACCTCCACGATCTCCAGCAGTTCGTCTCGGTCGATGCAGCCGCTGCCGTCCTTGTCGTACATCTTGAAGGTCCATTTCAGCTTGTGTTCCAGTTTCCCTCGAAGCACCAGGTTCAAGGCTGCCACGTACTCCAGGAAGTCGATGGTGTTGTCCTGTAAGAGGCATTTCATTACTAATTACTAGGACAACTTTTGTTTTTTACAACAAGGGTTCACATTTTAGATTGTAATTAGAGAAAAGAAAAAGTGAGTGTTAAAATGTTTTCATTTGCTTCTTTCTATTGTTTTATCGCGTTTACCCTGCTAAAATCTGGGGCATGCGTACGCATGGGGGCATGTGTACAAGTGGCTAAATATGTCTTTTTAGACACAACAAGCCAGCAGTTTCTTTATTGCTATTTACAGTAACACTTCTAGCCCCCGGCCATAAGTCACATCCAACCATGAAAGGTTGCGTTGTATCTTGAGAATGGGCTTATTCTGTGTAAAATGACATATTTAGCCACTTGTACGCATGCCCCCAAACACTGAAATAAGAATCTCTAAAACAATAGAAAGAAGTAAATGAAATAATTTTAACACTCATCTTTTATATTCTTTAATTACAATCTAAAATATGAAACCTTGTTGTAAAAAACTAAAGTTGTCCTCTCTCTCGCTGCATCTATAGTGTTGTCCTGAGTGGAAGAGAGCTTGTAGATCTGCAATTTCTTTCTTTTCTTTTTTTTCTTTTTTTACATTTGTGCATTGCATGCAAGTCTTTGAATGTTTTTTTGACCTGATTCTAAAATGTCTTCTAAAAACAAACGCATGTTTCTATGGGAGTGGTTCGAGACCCCATCTCGAAATGTTATGTGTCAGGGACCCCCCAGAAGAAAATATTTGAGTTACAAAATGTTTGCTTTAAACAAGATATATTCAAAGATTTGCTAAAAATGTCAAGATGTTTCAAAAATAGCAGATCTACCTGCTCGCAGCGTAGCACCACGCTATGAGCTTGTCTGTCTCCTCTTCTCTTACACCAACTAAATCCTCTTTCACAACATCCATAAAACTCCTCTTTGGTCTTCCTCTAAGTTCCAACCACAGCATCCTTCTACCACTATCCCTCCTCTGTACATGTCCAAACCATCTCACTGTCCCTCCTCTGTACATGTCCAAACCATCTCACTGTCCCTCCTCTGTACATGTCCAAACCATCTCACTGTCCCTCCTCTGTACATGTCCAAACCATCTCACTGTCCCTCCTCTGTACATGTCCAAACATGTCCAAACCATCTCACTATCCCTCCTCTGTACATGTCCAAACATGTCCAAACCATCTCACTATCCCTCCTCTGTACATGTCCAAAGCATCTCTCTATCCCTCCTCTGTACATGTCCAAACCATCTCACTATCCCTCCTCTGTACATGTCCAAAGCATCTCTCTATCCCTCCTCTGTACATGTCCAAACCATCTCACTGTCCCTCCTCTGTACACGTCCAAACCATCTCACTGTCTCTCCTCTGTACACGTCCAAACCATCTCACTGTCCCTCCTCTGTACACGTCCAAACCATCTCACTGTCCCTCCTCTGTACACATCCAAACCATCTCACTGTCCCTTCTCTGTACATGTCCAAACCATCTCACTATCCCTCCTCTGTACACGTCCAAACCATCTCACTGTCCCCCTTCTGTACATGTCCAAACCATCTCACTGTCCCTCCTCTGTACATGTCTAAACCATCTCACTGTCCCTCCTCTGTACATGTCCAAACCATCTCACTGTCCCTCCTCTGTACATGTCCAAACCATCTCACTATCCCTCCTCTGTACATGTCCAAACCATCTCACTGTCCCTCCTCTGTACATGTCCAAACCATCTCACTGTCCCTCCTCTGTACACGTCCAAACCATCTCACTGTCCCCCTTCTGTACATGTCCAAACCATCTCACTGTCCCTCCTCTGTACATGTCCAAACCATCTCACTGTCCCTCCTCTGTACATGTCCAAACATGTCCAAACCATCTCACTATCCCTCCTCTGTACATGTCCAAACATGTCCAAACCATCTCACTATCCCTCCTCTGTACATGTCCAAAGCATCTCTCTATCCCTCCTCTGTACATGTCCAAACCATCTCACTGTCCCTCCTCTGTACATGTCCAAACATGTCCAAACCATCTCACTATCCCTCCTCTGTACATGTCCAAACATGTCCAAACCATCTCACTATCCCTCCTCTGTACATGTCCAAAGCATCTCTCTATCCCTCCTCTGTACATGTCCAAACCATCTCACTATCCCTCCTCTGTACATGTCCAAAGCATCTCTCTATCCATCCTCTGTACATGTCCAAAACCATCTCACTGTCCCTCCTCTGTACACGTCCAAACCATCTCACTGTCTCTCCTCTGTACACGTCCAAACCATCTCACTGTCCCTCCTCTGTACACGTCCAAACCATCTCACTGTCCCTCCTCTGTACATGTCCAAACCATCTCACTGTCCCTTCTCTGTACATGTCCAAACCATCTCACTGTCCCTCCTCTATACATGTCCAAACCATCTCACTGTCCCTCCTCTGTACATGTCCAAACCATCTCACTGTCCCTCCTCTGTACACGTCCAAACCATCTCACTGTCTCTCCTCTGTACACGTCCAAACCATCTCACTGTCCCTCCTCTGTACACGTCCAAACCATCTCACTGTCCCTCCTCTGTACACATCCAAACCATCTCACTGTCCCTTCTCTATACATGTCCAAACCATCTCACTGTCCCTCCTCTGTACAGTATGTCCAAACCATCTCACTGTCCCTCCTCTGTACATGTCCAAACCATCTCACTGTCCCTCCTCTGTACATGTCTAAACCATCTCTCTATCCCTCCTCTGTACATGTCCAAACCATCTCACTATCCCTCCTCTGTACACGTCCAAACCATCTCACTGTCCCTCCTCTGTACACGTCCAAACCATCTCACTGTCCCTCCTCTGTACATGTCCAAACCATCTCACTGTCCCTCCTCTGTACATGTCCAAACCATCTCACTGTCCCTCCTCTGTACATGTCCAAACCATCTCACTGTCCCTCCTCTGTACATGTCCAAACCATCTTACTGTCTGTCCTCTGTACATGTCCAAACCATCTCACTGTCCGTCCTCTGTACATGTCCAAACCATCTCACTGTCCCTCCTCTGTACATGTCTAAACCATCTCAGTCTGGCCTCTCTGGCTTTATCTCTAAGACATCCGACATGCACTGTCCTCTAATGCACTTGTTCCTGATCCTATCCATCCTTGTTACTCCCAGAAAGAACCTCAACTCTGCTACCTCCAGCGCTGCTTCCCTTATTTTCCTCATTGCGACTGTCTCTAAAAACCATACAACATACTGTATAGCTGTCTGTCTCTATACCATACAACATAAGATTGACCTGCTTGCACTGGTTAATCTTATAATAATGCTTACTATACAGTAAATGCATGTTCATAAGACATGAATCCTCACTTACTATAAATCAATGTTAATAACACATAAATCCACACTATTGGCCTAACCGATTTAGAGGTGATTTTAAAAATACATTCTAAATCCTAACCCTAGTTTTCTGTTACTTTCATGGGTTAAAAGTAGCAAAAGTAGCAGATATACAAGCTGTAGACATGCTATGTCATACTATTATTGATGCTTTATGTGTGACAATGATCAAGTAGGACGTTAATTTACAAAAAAAAACACAAAAAGACAGACTATCTCTGCTGTCGGGCCGAAACTCCTCCTAACTCCAAAATGTAATTTTTTTGGACAATGAGCTCAAGGAGCTAGGAGGTTTTGACCGAAGGGCTTGTTACTACTTTTCATTGGTTCAATTCAAAGAGGTTTTGGCCAGACAGTGACGATATGTAAATCAGAGCATCAATCTAAAACGACACAAATGCACACATGCGGGCCGCAATATTTAAGGTTAATATTGGAATAGTGATATAAGGTTGATTTCAGCTGTACATTGCAAACACAACTTAAATTCAGTCTATATTAGTACCATAATGACTGGTGCTAGTATATTGTATGACCAATATATTTGTATTTAAGTTCATAATGTTAACATAAGAAAATATAAATGCACTTGAAATTAAATACAAGATTTACTTTTCTGGATTCCAATTTAAAAAATGCTTAAAATAATGAAGGGTTCCAATTCAAAACTAATACTGTTCCTACGAAACAGTGTGGGCTCGCTTGTGACTATATTCACCAACATGCTAACTGTCATGTGAAGCTCAACCAATACTCCAGCTAACACCACTCCCAGATTTTCCACACCTCAATTGCACCTCATTGGCTAAGGGCCCTGCCTTTGTACTGTCTGCGGCGGAACTCACTATATAAATAATGAAGATAACATAGTGTTCTCACCTTTCAGGCGAGCCCACAAACCTCATTGGCTAAGGGCCCTGCCTTTGTACTGTCTGCGACGGAACTCACTATATAAATAATGAAGATAACATAGTGTTCTCACCTTTCAGGCGAGCCCACAAACCTCATTGGCTAAGGGCCCTGCCTTTGTACTGTCTGCGACGGAACTTACGCGACGGAACTCACTGTACAAATAAGGAAGATAACATAGTGTTCTCGCCTTTCAGGCGATCCCACAAATAGAAAGAAATAGCAGATCTACAAGCTCAAAACTGTATATGCATTGTGGCCCTCTGGAGTGAGTGTGAAAATACAGTGGCTTTCTCCATCATCAAAGTTGCCCACCCCTGCTGGCTTTCCATGTCTAAATGGCATGTGTTGATACAACAACAATCACTATAATAATACAATAAAACAACTCACTCTATGAAGCTTCAGCACAAGTTCAATAAAAACAAATCTAAGCCGCATTGTTACTCTCATCTCAAAGTGTGTGCACTTCTAGCCAAACTACAGTCAGCCAATCAGGCGATTGGACTCCGCCTTAAAATATCTCCACACTAAACCTTGTCATTCTCTTTTTCAGCATGCAACAAGCTCCCACCTCCATCCCCAACTCCACCTAGTCTCAATTGTTCAGAGTAAAGGAGGTTCATCTGCACAGCCACCATTAGCGTCTAGACTCCATGGGGGGTTCTCCCTATTAATCCCTCCCTATTAATAGCTAATCTTAGACATTTAATTTTGAAAGCTAATCTTATACATTTATTGTTAAGGTTCTATGCTTCTAAATGCTTATGGAGTCTAATCGCCAAATCTGTTATGCTAATCTATGTTTTTTTATAATTAAACATTTGCTTGCTCAAATCGGTGTGATCTCTTCTTTATTGAAAGGTGTTCAATCCATCACTCACTCTATGAATTAATTTTGATACAACAACAATCCATAACTCACTCTATGAATTCATGTTGATAAAAACAACAATCACTATATAATAGTAGCCTACAATAAAACAACTCACTCCGTTCTTGTCGAAGGCCTCGAACATGTGTTCGATGTAGTCGGCGCCCTCCTTGTTGTTGGAGACTCCGAAGAAGCTCCTGAACTCGTGTCTGAAGAGCGTCCCGCTGGGACACTCCACCACGAACTTCTTGTACCACTCCTGGAGCTCCGCCACGTCGATCTCCTTCTCCGGGTCGAAGTCCGCCGTGAGGCGAGCACCCATCACAGCCTCCCCAAAACAACCAAAAGACCCGTCAAAACTTTAACCTGAGGGTTTGTCTCTCACATTGAAACTCTTTGGATTCTGTCTCGCTGTGTAACATGGATGAGCTTGTGTTCGGGTTTAATGTGAGAAGTAAAAGCGAGATGATGTTATGGTTGTGGTTCCTTGGCGTTGCAGTTTGTTCCACTGAGGGAGAGGACGGGACAAGCAGCATTATGGAGCTTAATGAGGATTAGAGAGTTATCATAGCTGTCAACATCTATTAGTGGACAGAGAGATCATAGAGGATCAGTCTGCTTCCCATTGTGCCCTGTCTGTTTACAGTAGACAATGTACCATAAACAACGTACAGTAAACAATGTTTACAAGGCACTGCACAACCTGTACCGGCAAGGCAGACAACTTACTGCTGCCAGGGGCCCTTAGGGCAGGGGTTTTCAAAGAGGGTGACGGGGCACCCTGGGGTGCCACAGCAGCAGTCCAGGGGTGCCGTGAGATAATTTGATCATATTTAACACTCAAAAATACATATATTTTGGGGCGCCCACTGGCCTGGTGGTCAAGGCGCATACCACATACTAGGCTATGATGCCTGCTGGTGTCGCCGGTTCGATTCCCGATCCGGAGGACCTTTGCCACATGTCTCTCCCCATTTCCTGTCAGTCTACTATCCTATCAAATAAAGGCATAAAAGGCCCCAAAACAAATCTTTAATACAAACAAAAAAACATATATTTAGTATCATTTTAACCAAATTGGCTATTATCTCAACGTTTTCCTCGCAACTTCATTTCGGGGAGAATAATGGCAAAATTGCCCTTATGTTCCCCTTATATGGAGGTGAATTAATTTGAATGTACAACACAATTCTGATTTACTCAATTAAACACAACTTCATTCAGATGTTGTCATCATCCTATAATAATTAATAACAAAAATAAATACTTTTTTTTTAAACATTGCTATCACACTTTTATGCTAAAGGCTGGGAGTGAAAATTATGAATATAATGTAGGGGTGCCTCGGAGAAAAATAATATTTCTAGAGGGGTGCCCTCATGGGTGCCCTGAGTCAAAAGGTTTGGGAGCCCCTGCCCTATAGGGCCATGTTGCACCACCCAGCTTACTGCTGTATAGGAGTGTGTGTGTGTGTGTGTGGTGTGCGTGCGTGCGTGCGTGCGTGCGTGCGTGCGTGCGTGTGCGTGTGTCATCGTGCTGACTGCAGTGTTATGAGGATTATAACACTCTGAAGGTCATGTGAGAGGATTGGTGACATGTGGTCACATGATTAATATGATGACTCACCCTATGTGTTGTGACTGAACAGAGAGATACACACAAACACCCCCCCCCCCCCCCACACACACACACACACACACACACACTATCAATAACAACACAAACATATCTACATGAATCTTTCCCTCCACCCTCAAGCCGCTCTTTTTTAGTCATAAAACTACAACGTTAACGCTCAAAAAGACCACAGCGCACTACACCGCGGTGGATAGCCGCCTTCCACCGCGGACCCGACTCTGATCGAGGCTTCAGAGTTGAGCAGTAACTAGTTCATATGGACAGGGTTAGGGTTAGGTTAACTATGGTTCATATGGACAGGGTTAGGTTTAGTGCTTAATTTGTCACAATAGACAAGCTACTGTATACACACATACATGGATCCATAGAATCTTGTTAACAGTAAAAATGTATATTTTTAATATGCCAGTTATTCAGATTGATCATTCCAAATTGATAGACTGACCATCAGTGTTCTGATGGGCCACATGTGCCAAATGTTGCTGCTAATGTTATACTGGGTGCGTAAATTTGGGTAAAAAAAAACGTGCATGACAAATTAAGCACTGACTATATATTATATAGTTCATATCTACAATTCAATTCAATTTTATAGGCAGTCCACAGGTGTGCTCTATGGAGGCCCGGTCCGCAGTCTCACTCTTGGTCTGCAGCTGAGGGTCCGAGCTGTAACAGCAGTCCATGGAACTGTGGAGTGGGAGACACAGAAAGATGTCCACAGATGTGGGGTCCATGGTCGTGCAATGGTCCGTGCTGAGCACGAACCTGCACTCCGCAGTCCGTGTTGGATGACAGCACGGACCATTGCACGACCATGGACCCCACATCTGCGAGCGGGGAACGGGTCCCCGGAGGTGGAATTAGTGGCAGGTCTTGCTGCGACGTGAGTCAGCACAGTGTTCGTTACAAACGCACCGGACTTCACCACTTTTCAACCTATCTTCATATAATTGGTCCTCACTAAAAAATAGCTTTTTTCCTTTTCCTCAGAGGAAGATTGTGGGCAGGTCAGAAACCCATCGTCTTGTGACATCATCGATTGGGAATCCAAGCTAATAGAAAATGCAGGCTTTCTATTCCTGAAAAGTTGCAATGTTAAAGTGGAAGCCATTGTTCTCGCGATAATAAAAAATCAAAATATTTTTTTCAAAAATATTGATTCATTTTTATTATTATTATTATTGTTAGTATTATTATTATTATTATTATTATTTTCTTTTACTTAAGCCAAAGTATTTCATTCTCGCATTTTTGCTTAAACGAGTTGGGGTTGTGGTAGGTGGTAGATGGTGAGCAAGCTAACTGTACTGCACGTGTTGTGTGTTTGCATTGTATGTAATGTCCTAGTCATATGTTTTTGTACTGTATGTAGTGTTTTTGTGTGTCTAGTCATGTGTTTTTGTACTGAATGTAATGTTACTGTATGTGTTTAGGACCTCCTCTAAAATGAGATGCTGCATCTCAAGGGGCAATCCTCTCAATAAATTCTGACCATATCAGCTTTGAGATTTATTTTAAATAAGAGATGGATGGATTATTATTCTCAGTGGTGTAAAGTAAGTAGGCCTGAGGATTTTTACTCAAGTAGCCTACTGTATTTAAGTACAATGTTGAGGCATTTGTACTTTACTTGAGTCTTTCCAATTTGATTTGACATTTCCAATACTTTTACTTCTACTCCACTACAATCTAATCAATTAAATCTCAGATTTAAATATTTACTCCACTACAATTATTTGAACACTTTAGTTACTTGTAGATATAGCTTAATAGATATTTATTATTATTGAAAAACATACATCATCATCATCAACGTAGATTTAACACTAAACAAGGCTCTAACTCGTTCTCCTGCTATACCATCAACATGTGGCCCTTCCACAAGCCTTAAAGGAGAGCAAATCCCTAGCCTCCTTCAAAATTGGTATGAAAAGTCACCTTCAGACAGCTGCTACCCTTGACTTGTAAATAGCCTAAGCCCCCCCCCCCCCCCCCCCTTATTCATTTTTTTCTGCCTTTGTATTTGATGTTATGCTTTTGAAACTGATATTATCCTAGGATCTACAGTAGATAAAGTACTATGTTCTATCCGTCTGTCTTTCAATGTTATATGAGATACTTAAAGTGTAGTTCCTGTGGAAATAAGCCTCGGCTTTCTAGGATCTCCTTTTAGTTGACCTTGTACCAGTGATTTGTACTGTCATGAAACTGTACTTTTTCTATTGCAAACTTCTAATAAATTCTTCAATCAAAGCCATTTGAAAATATCCGATCTACAAGCTCACAATGCATCGTGATGTGATGCATTGTGAGCTTGTAGAGCAGCTATTTTCAAAAGATGTTTGTACATATGAAAACTTGAAATGGGGCGTTCTGCATAATGAGTACTTTTACTTTTAAGTATAGGCCTACATTTTGATGCCAATACTTTGGTACTTTTACTCAAGCACATTTTGAATTCCTGACTTTTACTAACAAGAGCATTTCTACATTTGTTTCACCACTGAGTATGCAAGAGTATTGTTGCCTTTTCATATGTGACGTGATCAACAGATCTCAAACCCTCTGGAAAAGTTGTGTTTTACATTTATTTCACTCCTGTGCACTTCATTCTTCTGAGATCTCATCATACTTGCAAAGAAATGCATGAGATGACAGAACTATGGCAGATCTACAAGCCCACAAGGCTGCCACACTGTAACATGACACTCAATGAATAGTTTATCATTGTTTGTAGATCTGTCATCTCATGTGTCCATTAATAACGCTACAGTTATTGTCTATTCACAAGACAATATGCAGCCTGGAATAATGCATGTCCTTATGTCGCTGTGTCTCTATGTCCTCATGCAGCCTGATCAAATACTCCATCTGATTCCAACCTGAATAAATTAAAAAATAATGTCATTCATGTCATTTTGCGTCCCGCGAAGCTTGGCCAACGAGACCCTGGCCTTCCGTATACAAACAGACATAGACATAGAAAAGTAGACGCTTCCTTCGGCTCTGGGGGCATGAGCTCGCGGGACTCGGCGACCGGTCGGTTCCCACTTCCACGTGCGTCACAGACACGGTATAGTTGCTAGGCCAATCAGAGGCAGGTGATGGGCGGGTCTTTACGTATACGTAGCCTCTAACAACAGCTGAGCCGTGCAAGTGTCCCGCAAAAGACGCGCTGTGATTGGCCAGTAGTCACTTTGACTGGCAGCGTGGTCTCCGGCACTCCCGGACATTCTGCCTCCAGTTGTTGCACGTTGCAATGAACTGCAGCGGCGGAAGAGGTATTTAGTAGGGGTGTAACGATACATTTTAATAGCGATTCGATACATATCTCGATATATGGTTGACGATACGATACATGGATGATATTGGTTCATTCATGGCGAATTGGCGATACGATTCGATTTAATTATTTAAAATCGATATAGTAACTATTTAGCAAAGACATTAAATCTGTGTGAAAGGTGTGGATAGTGCTGGTTTTTAAGGGAAACATGTATTATTATGGATATAAATGAGTAAACACAGTGATTATCTGCCAAATACATGGACGTTGTATATTGACAAACGTGCACCTTGACATGAACCCAGAGATTACACACATTTAGATAGACCAGTGTAGCTATATGGAAAGGAAAAGTAATTAAACCCCTCCTTTTAATTCTTTCTTCTTAAAAATGCTAAATACAATGCACAAGTAGGTAGTATCGATACAATCGATTCTTTGCACTGCCGATTCGATACGATACAAAATTAAACGATACGATTCGATTTTAGCTGTTTTCATTTCGATCTACTAATTTTTTAAGTTAAAAACGATATTTCGATACAGTTACTATATCGTTACACCCCTAGTATTTAGCTTTTTATATCTGTGCAAACAGACACCAAACTGACCAATCACAGTCCGGACAGACACGGGGACAAAACCGACAATGCCAGATGTCCGCTCAAAAATCACCAACGGGAAACATTTGCATAAATTTGCATACATTTCTTAATGACATTTTGTGTGCTGAAGGTTGCATAATTGCAACAATAAAATATTATTTCACAAATCCTCCCATATTTGAAACAAATAAAACCAACAACAATGTGCAATATTGTTTTATCAAACTGTAAATCTTACCAATCTCATACTAAACATTTCTCTACGGTACACAGCGATATTAAGGCTCTAATATACAAAACATAACTCATAAAAAAAGCCTAATATTGCATTGTCAGGATTAACCGTAAGATGCGATAAAGTGACTTTAAAAGTGAAAGATCTTGTAATGTTATTATAAAATAATAATTAAAAAACACTGCAATCTATTCTGCTTCAGATGTCCCAACATCGTGTATAAAAGATACAAATATTGTCGCTTCGATAACATTTGACATCAACATTATCTCATGATTCAGAAGTATTGTAGATCTACATTAACGTGATTCAGAGGTCTTGTAGAGCAGTGGTTTTCAACATTTTCAGACTGTGACCCCATTAATAATCATATATGAACTAGTGGGGACCCCCCATAATAATCATAAATATGAACTGGGGACCCCCACCCTGTAGGAGTTGAGGCTTGACATTTATGTTGATTTGTTTCCACATAAATATTGTGAAAATAACAAGTCTACAAGTGCAATGTGTTACTTGTGAGCTTGTAGATCAGCTATTTTTAAAATGTTTGCCTCTTTCTTATTAGTGTCCTTATTTGTGTGCAAGCGATATTATCGTTTATCGTGATAAAAAAACACTCATGATAATCGTATTGTGGAGATTTACATTTATCGTGATATCGTCCTCGTCATGTCATGCAAGGTTACCATTTAAACCCTCTATAATTGGTAAAAGGTACTTATAATATATGTACTTGATACAGTCTTTTTTTTCACTGTTTTAAATGTCTTTCCCAAAAAATAGCCAATCTACAAGCTCACAACGCATCACAATGTGACTTGTAGATCGGCTATTTTTTGGCAAATGTTCTGCCCCAGGATAATGGATTTTTGATTATCGTGATAATATCGTATATCGCAATGTCTTTTGTCACAATAATCGTGACAGACATTCGGTTCATTCATTAATAGTTAGATGACAATTTGGCCAATGTTTGACCAGTCTTGTATAGAATACTAAGTGTGTTGATTACTTTTGCAGTAGTCTCGCGTAGCCAGACAACTATTCCACAATCTCCGAATGCTATATAGAGTCTGGAAGAGCAGCTCCCGAACGGCGAGTATCAGAAGTAGCCAGTGCTGCACTGAACTGTAGTCCCATTGGAAACATAACAGAAACACAATAGCTCAGACAAAGTCATTCGAGCGGCCTATTCTTGTTATGAGTGTATAGTTTAAGAAAACGTTTGAAAACAACATGGAAGTAACACCAACAACACCAGAGAAAGACGAAATAATGCCCCCAAAAATAAAGAAAGGAGACATAACGCTTCCAGTAGGACATGTTATTGCTACTGCACCAAGGGAGCGGTTGCGTCACATCCGCTTTTATCTCGCACTCATCATTTTCTTCCCCGGTTTGCCAGACTGTATGCCGGGAGCATTTGGCCAAATCGCGGAGGCAACAGTCTGGCCACGCGAGACTACTTTTGCAGTAATGCAGTAATGGCATTCTTTTTCTTATATTAAAAAAGGTCTTAAAAGTCACTTCAGTCATTGGGGGACCCCGCCCAAAATCACGTGAGGGGGTCCCAACCCACAGGTTGAGAACCACTGCTGTAGCTCATCTTACATCATCCAGAGGTCTTGTAAATCATCTTACATTAAAAAATAAAAAAGAAGAAAAGAAAAAGAAACCCAACATTCAGAGGTCTGTGAGATCAGTGCTTTCCTGGAAACATGGACAAAAAATCCGATGACTCTCTCTCTCTCTCTCTCTCTCTCTCTGTGTCTCTCTCTCTCTCTCTCGACTCAAACAAAGCAGAAAATAGTAATTAGAAAGGTGAAATTCTGTGAAATTACAAGTGTGGTTGCCATGACGCGAGTCGCGAGGAATCCACTGGGAACTGAATTCCGTACGTCTTACCATTTATATTAGATATTGTTGTGATGCCAAGTGAAGCTTGACCTAAAGCTTCACCTTTCTGTTGTGAAGCCTTCCAACCCAGTGGCGTCAGTTCAGAAAAGGCTAAGGTATGGCAACATGACTGACACCAGTCATGTTGCCATACCTTAGAAACGGGC
This sequence comes from Nannobrachium achirus, assembly GCF_963921795.1. Classification (NCBI taxonomy): domain Eukaryota; kingdom Metazoa; phylum Chordata; class Actinopteri; order Myctophiformes; family Myctophidae; genus Nannobrachium; species Nannobrachium achirus. The sequence goes on along the minus strand of NC_137818.1, from coordinate 7,881,328 downwards.
ACAATGAAAAGTACATTTTATTATTTCCCCCGGTAGCCAAGGTATGGCAGCTGCCATAGCTTGCCATACCCAATTGACGCCTCTGTTCCAACCCGGATTACATTAAAAAACACTGGTTCACTTTGCCGGGAAAACATTCTCGGACCAAATACAATAGTGTGTTGGCTATAGCAACCACACTAACTCATTATTCTTACAATAAAACCAATTCAGAGTTGTAGTGTGACTTCGACGGTAGCAGCAGTTGATCCGATCACGATGCTGGTTTGTTTTCGTAACGCCTTGTCGCCCCCACCAGCGCGAACTCAGCGTTACAGTATATATATATATGTCCTGAAATGCACCATTTCAAAGTGGCACCGCGCAGGCAGCATGGTCCTAAAGACCGCCGTGTGCCACGGTTCTAAACAAACCTAGAAGCAACTAAAGAAGGCAGTCTCAGTGTCTCAGAGTGTTTAGGAACGTCTCACAACGTTGAGCTCTAACGTCTGGAACGTCCTCCTTCGAACGCATGGTGCTCCTCGTGGGCTGAAAGCACAAAGAAAAACAACAACTATTAACTCATATGGATGTTATTGTAAATGACTGTAATGTAAAGTTATGTTTAAATATTATTGTAATAGCTGTAATGTAAAGTTATGTTTAAAACCAAAATGAGTCAGAATGGTATTATTGTAAACACATGTTTTAAAACCACATACTCATGTTTATAAATCAGAAATCACAACTATAAAAGATATCTGCTATTATTATCATTATTATTATTACCCCTATTAAAAGACAGCTCTAAAGGAGATCTGCATTCATTAGTGTGGTTGCCTGACAGGGCAACACATTATAGTTCTAGGGAAACTTTATATACTTATAGGTTAACTGTTTATAGACTGTTTATAGACTGTTTATAGACTGTTTATAGACTTTTCCGCTGCCATTGGAAATGGCAGGGATAGGGAATCAATAGGGAATCAATGGGAGTGGGAATCAGTAGGTAATCAATGGGAGTGGGAATCAGTAGGTAATCAATGGGAGTGGGAATCAGTAGGGAATCAATGGGAGTGGGAATCAATAAGGAATCAATGGGAGTGGGAATCAGTAGGGAATCAATGGGAGTGGGAATCAGTAGGGAATCAATGGGAGTGGGAATCAGTAGGGAATCAATGGGAGTGGGAATCAGTAGGGAATCAATGGGAGTGGGAATCAGTAGGGAATCAATGGGAGTGGGAATCAGTAGGGAATCAATGGGAGAGGAATCAATAAGGAATCAATAATATTGGTCGAGCTTCACATGACAGTTAGCTTACTGTGAATATAGTCAGCCACCGTTAGCAACCACACTCGCAATGTCAAATTGCATCTTTCTAGTTATTATTATTATTATTATTAAAACATACTCACGTTTATAAAAGACAGCCTTAAAGCTGATGTCGGGCAGCAGCTCATAGATGCGTCCCAGGACGTTAGCCTCGTTAGCATAGCAGGCGTTTCCGTTCCACACCTGGACGACATCTTCTCTGTCTCTGACACTGATGCTGACCCCGATCACCTCATCCTCTGTACGGACACAATACCATTAGTATTATTATCACCTCATCCTCTGTACGGACACAATACCATTAGTATTATTATCACCTCATCCTCTGTACGGACACAATACCATTAGTATTATTATCACCTCATCCTCTGTACGGACACAATACCATTAGTATTATTATCACCTCATCCTCTGTACGGACACAATACCATTAGTATTATTATCACCTCATCCTCTGTACGGACACACTATGATTATTATATTGTTGGGTACAGTAGAGTATGGAGAGAGACGGGAAACAGGGAGATACTGGAAACTGGGAGAGACACGCATTAGAGCCAATAGATCGTCATGGGCAACTGGCGGCCCGGGGGCCCCCACCTTCACTTAATGCGGGACGCTGGTTAATACTGGAATACTGATATATTATTGATTTCAGCTGTTGCAATTCCAACCTTGCAAACATGACTCACTTCAGTTACTTCAGTCTATATTAGTAGTTTATGACTAGTACTAGTCTTTTTTTTTGTCCAATTGTATTTGTATTTAACATAAGAACATATAAATGCATTAAAAAAAAAAACATTACTTTTCATGGTTCCAATTCAAAATCTGCTAAAAGAATAATTCCAGATTCCAATTCAAAAATAACTGCATGCATTGTGGTCCTCTGGAGTAAATGTAAAAATAATAGTGGCCCTCTCATCATTAAAGTTGCCCACCCCTGCAATAGACGCATTTCCAGAACACGTCACACGGCTAAGAACCAGTATGCATGAACCCCACCGCTCATAGGATGTAATGGGTGGTCACTGCACTGAGTGCACTCGCGTTTAAAAATGCATTCCATCAAACTTCCAGACGCTGTTTTTCTCCCAGTGTGGAGGAAGAATGTTTAGGATTATTTACTGTGATCTCTCTTTAAATATATAATCCTTGGTTTCTGTTGTGTGTGTAAACAATAATAGAGATTCAAAGCAGATGTCCTAAACACCTACAGTCGCCGTCATCAGAACAGAGGGAGCGCTCCTGATGATCAAGTCCCTGCGATTGCTCGATCAAGTCTAATTTATGCTCCGTCCCAAGACGGTGTCACACTCAGATATATATATATTAGATGGATTGTGTAAAAAAACTTTCAGATGCCATAGCACCCCGAATCATAAATGACTGTGGAAACTTCCCACTGGACTTCAAGCAACTCTGTTATAAATCCTTGTTTTGAGTGTAATATTGTAATATTTTGAAATAGGCCTATGCACTTGATCTTCATGAGCTGTATGCCATAAAAATGCAAAAATGTAACAACAAAAAAGGTTTGGAATAATTCACTGCATGTGCAATGTATCTAGAATAGCTTTTTTCAAGAAATATATGAATGTTTCAAGAAAAACTACTTTTACACAATATTATTCTTTATTTTTTAGATGGATCTGTATATATCTATACATTGATAATAATTACCTGAGGCACAGTAATCAGTGAACTGCTCTCCAATGGTGGCCAGGAGTAACTCCTTCCAGACCGCAGACTGTGGAGGAGACGTGGATTCATGAGAATAATAATAATTAAGTTATTACACCACAGGGTGTGCATTATTATGGTGGTTATTGGCACACCAGCCTGTAATTAATCACTCACTGTGGATTCTTTTGGGACTTTCATTTTCCAAACTCCACCTTTGGCGTTGCTCTCTTCTTCCCTGTAAACAAGCAGACGTTCACCTTGTGAGCTTGTAGATCTAACTATGTAAACAAGCTTACGACACACTGTTCACCTTGTGAGCTAGCAAAAAAAAAAGACAAAAAAAAGCTATTACAATTTTAGTAAAGTAAACTCTTATATCTGATATTTAGTCAACTAAAACTAGACTAAAAGTTAAAAAAAAATGAGATTACTATAATGACAAAAACTAATTGTAATATTATTCAGATTAAAGCTAAAACTAGAAAGATGCAATTCTGGGTCATTTGCAAGTGTGGTTTCACTGATTCAAGTAGTGAGGAATCCACTGGGAAATGAATCCCATCTTACAATTGATATTAGATATAACATTACTCAGAAAGTTTACAAAATACAGGGTCACTTTGCTGGGAAATAATTATCAGCCCACATATAATAGTATGTTGACTATTAGTAGCAACCACAGTAAATGCATCAAAATGAACAGATATTCCTCTGTCATTCAAAACTTTGTGACTCTGTCGTGCAAACAGAAGCACGGCGGATATATATACATACTATGCAGTAGGCCAATATATATATTGTTCATTTTGATGTACAGTGGTGAACCTGCAATCTGGCTAGCCATCGTCAAAGAAAAGGTCCTTTTCTCAGTTAGTTTGTTCTCGAGAGACAAGTGAACCTGTGAACCTGCAGTGTTTTGTAAACCCTTTGAGTGATGTTATCCAGGTAGGGCGGCTGCACAACAGAAAAGCTCATCTTTAAACATGACCTCACAACATCTAATATAAATGGCAAGACGGAATTAATTTCCCAGCGGATTCCTCTTGACTGTGGGTATATATTAGTACCATAGAGGTCTCCTCTCCCCCCTCATCAGATGGTAGGAACATCTCAGAGTGTGTTAGGGTGTATTACTGTATGTTAGGGTGTAATTAGTACCATAAAGATCTCCTCTCTCCCCTCATCAGATGATAGGAACATCTCAGAGTGTGTTAGGGTGTATTACTGTATGTTAGGGTGTAATTAGTACCATAAAGGTCTCCTCTCTCCTCTCATCAGATGATAGGAACATCTCAGAGTGTGTTAGGGTGTAATTAATACCATAAAGGTCTCCTCTCCCCCTCATCAGATGATAGGAACATCTCAGAGTGTCTTAGGGTGTATTACTGTATGTTAGGGTGTAATTAGTACCATAAAGGTCTCCTCTCCCCCCTCATCAGATGGTAGGAACATCTCAGAGGCAGGTTGTTCACTCCAGGTATGTTGTTGTAAACTCTCCAGAAACTCTGCTCACAACACAAACAACACAGAGACACACATAGAGAAGCAATGTTAAGCTTCAGAGTATTTATATTATTTCATATTTCATTTAGTTGTTTATTTAGACGGGACAATTCATATTAATGAACATTACATGAAGCAATGTAAATACACCAGATTTAGCAAGATGCTTTTTCGTCCGTAGTCCCCAAACATCAACATCAACAATACTGTCATACAAAATAATATACAAAATACAAAATATATTTAGAAAACAGTAGAAAATAAATAAGAAAAAGAGAGTAGAAAAGGTTACTTTAAAACTAATTCTAGGGCAGACTATTGTGGACCGACAAGTCACACATGATCACAAGACTGGTTACTCTTCAACCACTGTTTCAATAAGACCCTGGGGAAGTGGGGATCTCCCTTAGTGTGACAGGGAGCTCATTCCAGTATTGACAACCTTTAATGGAAAGGACGTTTTGACTATTAATCTATTTGATGTACAGTAACAATAGTCAGGGAGAATTAGCAGAATACCTGTCAAATCTGGGAATAAATTCCTTACCAAACAATTTCTTCGCCAATGTGTTCGTAAAGGTGTCTAGTAACATATCTAACAAAGATTGAAATTCAACATCCCTAGGAAAATCTTTGTCAGCTAGGGTAATTCTGGGTCTCATTCACTTGCTATACACTATACTATAAGGGAAATAATGACTCCCAAAAAATATGCTTTAAGTGGGATGTGAGGGGTCTAACTAGGTGTTTTTTAATTATTCTGAATCCATTGCAAGCATTTGTTTTGCACGAAAAACATTCCATGGGCTAAAAATGGACCCCCATACCACTGTGAAAAGTGATAACTCATCACTAAACCATAATTTGTATGGACTGTTTTTAACCCAAGAATCTAGGGGGCTTTGGAATAGGGGCGCTGGTGTTACATTATGCAGACTACGACAAACGCACATGGAATGCACATTTTCATAAAACTGTCTAACGGTACTGACGTTTGCACGCAACATTTGAAAACAAAACGTGGCATTGCGGGTTTGCCTATTGAAGCCATTATGGGAGTTGTGTGTGTGTGTGTGTGTGTGTGTGTGTGTGTGTGTGTGTGTGTGTGTGTGTGTGTGTGTGTGTGTGTGTGTGTGTGTGTGTGTGTGTGTACTGTGTAGTACCTGTACAGTTTCCACAGTGTAGATCTTCTTCAGGTTTGACTCACATTCAGCTGCTGTCGTTCCTGGCAGAGATCTGACAGATCATAGGAAAAGAGATCAGATACAAGGTCTACTCAAAGGAAAGGAAGCACAATGGCTTGTTTACAATGGGCTCCTTTTGTACTGTAATTCATAAAATGATTCTATATTATGATATTTTGCACTATGATGCACCTTTGTATGAGGATAAATAAACAGACTTGTGTTGACAGGGTCTGGTTTTGTTTAGTTTCCAATAAGCACATAGACTACTGACTACAACAACTGTACACAGTGTTTATGTTACTTTGCTTCCGGAGTGTAACCAAATGGACCCGATCGTTACATTCTGTACCTTGGGGTTACGAAAACACCTAGCTGTGGTCCAGAGCCGAGCTAGAAAACACGCAAGACGGCTCGGTTCAATATATTTAACATAATCCCTGATACGATAGTTCCTAGGTCTTTGCAAAGGGCTTGCATTGACTGACTATGGGAGCCAACCCAGGACAAACTGACTCTATGGGAGCCAACCCATGACAAACTGACACTATGGGAGCAAACCCAGGACAAAAGTGTGGAGGATTTAGAGCTAACAACACTGTATGTAGAGCTCTAGACCCTGATGTTAGGATGCATTTACTATGAAACCCTGCTGCTCATGAGTGTCAGTCAGTCAGTCAGTCAGTCAGTCAGTCAGTGACGCCTCAAGTCATACTCCATATATGGCCAAGACAGAATTCATTTTTGCAAGCGTGACTCGCATCACGGCAACCACACTTGCAAATTAATTCTGACCTTTATGCCCATATATGGAGATATCCCTGATGTCATCAATTATATTTAGCCCATATCTGGACACATTGTGTCAGTCTGTTGATTCAGTTCTTCTCGCCCTTAGGGCGTCATACTGGTATTATATAGTGTTGTTGGACAACAAAAGGCAGGTTCATTTTGCTGGCAAAAAAAACTCTGACCTGTGTTGCCAATAGCAACTAATAATAATAATACTAATAATAATAATACAATAATAACTATTTTAAAAAAAGGAGTTAGTAAGTTGTATGGGTTGCAAATAAAGCTTCGTCACTCATGGATGTTTATCTGGGTTAAGCAGACATGACTAGTCAACCACCAAGCATCAGACATGACCAGCAGAGAGCAGATTGTTTACCTGTCCAGCCAGAAGGTCCAGGCAGAATGCAGAGGCAGGCTAGTGACGTCATCCTCCACACAACACATGTTTACAGATGTGTCGTTGATGTTTACAGACGTGACGTCATCAATGTCCAGCTGCTTCAGACTGTTGTTGTTGTTGTTGTGGTGTTGGATCAGCTCCATGACGTCACCCAGCAGAATAAAAAAAAACAGGGAGATAAATAAACAGTCGTTCCAGTCAGATGGAGTAGTTGTGATTAAAGGTGAATTAATTAATTAGTCAGTGTTAATCAGGTCAGATCAGATCAGATCAGCTGCTGACTCATTGCACTCAGCTGTGAGTCTGACAAGACACAACAACATAGGGCCGTGACGTCACTGTCTGCTAGAGATGGGACGTACGCGAACGGATCGAGTCTTTCGAACAGTTCTTTGAAATGAACGATGGGATCCTTTTCGCAGTAGGGAGCCAGCCGTTCCTTCTTTTGAGGAGGGGGAGTCAATTCTTTAATAAGTTAAAGTGTCAATACTGCAATGTGGAAATACTGTACCACAAGCAGATAGAGGTTCGGAATTAAAATGTCCTCGAGTAAAAAAAAGTCAAAATGCACTTAAAATACCAATAGAAAGTACTCATCATTATGCAGAATGTCTCATTTCACAAGTTTTCCAATGAATAAAATGTAGAAAAATCATTTGAAAATAGCAGAACTACAAGCTCGCAATTTGTGAGCTTCGGCTATTTTGAAATGGCGGAAATGTATACATGGCCGAAAAAATCATGATTGAACTGCATTTGTAATTTAAATAAAAATAAAAATCTACAAATAAACTAGTAACTAAAATGAGTCTTTTGAACGGCTCTTTGAAAAGAACGGATCCCAGAGATCCAGCTCACTTCAAAGAGCCATAAATCCCCTACCGTCTGCTGCGCAGCGCTGCGCAGCACTGAGAGCGTCTAGATTCTGGAAACTAAAAGCCCCCTCTCTCCTTAAACAAAGGACTCCACGTGTTATCTGTGTATACATTAATGTCATTTAATTTATCTCTGTATAAATTAATTATATTTAATTGCGTGTGTTGCTGTGTTGATGTGTTAATGTTGGATGAAATGAAACGCAGTGGGTTATTATTGTGTTGCTCCAGAAGCTGCATGGTGAACTGGAACGCCTCCTCTCTGTGACATAAGGTAGTTTGTTTCCCTGGATTACATTGTAAGGCAGAAACATACTTCCACTAAATAGGGCCTGGAATTTCGTCATTTTGGCCATTTTTTGAGGACACAATAAGGCCAAATGCCAGGGCAGGAAGGAAGGCCATCAAATAAAAAGATTTTAGTCCATTGAAAGAATTTGATGAATTTAAGGGTTAATCTGCAGTGAAATAGATAAATGATGGCATTTACAATCTGATCCATTCTCAGCCCTGCACCAAAGTCACTGGATTAATTTAAAGATGGGGACATCAGGGGTTCCCAAACTTTTTTGTCTCAGGGCACCCCGGTGGCGTCAGTTCAGCAAAAGCTAGGTATGGCAAAGATTTGGAGTCCTCATGGAAAAGAGGTATTACATTTTGTATTACACGGTTCTATTGTGAAAATAGCAGATCTACATGCTCACAACGCCTCACACTGCGAGGCGTTGTGAGCATGTAGATCGGCTATTTTGATAATGTCTTTTTTTTTTTAAGTTTTGTTAGTTTTTTACACAGCCTGGAACGGTTGTTCAAGTGCAGCTAAACTTGGCATGTTAGTAAACGTGACACAATTAACAATAATGCATTGCACCTGCGCAGCTGACCTGCGGAACCTGGGAATATAACATGTTGTCAAGATGGGGAGAATACAAGAGTGGAGAATATAATCATAATGCATTTGTAGTTATTTTTTTGTAGTTAATTTAACAACATAATAACCAGAACAGATAGACAAAGAGACATTCATGGATTAATTTATATTTAAAAGTAACTTTTATTTCCCCCCATGGACCCAGGGTATGGCAGCTGGGTCCATATTTTAGGACGCAGAGGGAATGTTGATCCCATATGTCAAAGCGCCAGGAATGATAAAACAAGATGAGTGTGTCTTCGGTATTTTAGATGGTGGAAACTTCAGGAGAAAAACATGAAATGCCCATTTGAAGATGTGAATGATTTTTATGACATATTGTTCTCTGCTTTCTTCACAGCAGCTGTCATGTTGTCTGCCGAGCAAAACTCTGCAAGGAGAGAGAGAAACACATGCATGTAAGGAGAGAAAGACATGAATATGAGCATAGAAACACGTAGGCCTACATATGAGCACAGGGGCGTCACACCACATTCTGGGCCCTGGGTACAAGGATTCATGAATGGGAACCCATTATTATGCATTATTTTGTGCTTTAACTATTGCAAAATAGCAGATATACAAGCTCACAGCGTGGCACCGAGTGCCTCGCTGCGAGCTTGTAGATCAGCTATTTTTGAAAAATCGTGAACATTTGTGCAGGTCTTTGAATATTTTTGACACGATTCTATAAATGTCTTCTAAATCCTTCTAAGGTTTTTTTTTGTGTGAAAGATCTATGTTTCCATGTCAGTGGTGCTCAAACTTTTTCATGTGAAGGACCCCCAAAATGATATGTATTTGGCCACGGACCCCCATCTCAAAATTTTAGTTTAGTTTTTCGCTTAAAAAATACATATAGGCCTATTCAAATATTTGCACACATTTTCTCGTCTTTTCAAAAAATATCAGATCTCCAAGTTTGCAGCTGTGAGCTTGTATATCTGCTATTTTTCAATAGTTAAAGTATAAAATAATAAAGGCCCCTCCACCTTGGGCCCTAGTAACTAAGTCCTACTTTCCCCCCCAGTGTGACGCCCCTGAATGAGCAGAGCATCTTCTATTAGTCTAGTTGTTGGAGTAGACCTCTGACTTCCTCTCAGCTTCCCTACTGTCTGTCGGTCTCTGGTAGGGTGACAAAGGGGGACATCTGGTCCCCCTTTGCGAGGGACAGTCCCACATTTCCATGACTTTTCAGGTGTCCCCCAAATTGAGACTCTGTCCCACATTGTGACTGGCAGGTATTGATATAGGTGCGTTGATTGTTGCTGAAGCTCTTTAACATGAGCTCACAGCAAGCTAGACTGGACCACACTGAACTACTATATTAATATGTTATAGGGCATACCATTGTAATGTAAATCTCTCATTGTCTCTTTTACCTGCAAGATATGTTTTTAAGACTGTTATTAAAATAACAAGAGAAATATCCCCTATAGGGGAGTAAATAACAAATTAATAGGCAGTATGAGGGCTATGGTCGAATATGACATCAAAGCATAAGCATTTATTAGCAACTTACGGTAAGTAATAATTTGCTATTAACTCCCTGCCCGCCCGTCCCACATTGTCCCACACAAGTTGTACTTCTGTCCCTCAAATGAACAGTTTGGATCTGGTCACCCTAGTCTCTGGTCTCCTGCTCAGTTCTCCTGTCTGGCTCTCCTACACTATCTCCATCTCAGCTTTCCTTACAGCCGTCACACCACATGTCCCCCAACAATAATAACTGCTACAGTAGCTCACTAACTGACTGACAAGGCTTTTGTTTCGTGAGTTGGATTGAACCTTGTTCCTGGTTGTAGTGGAAGCTGGCTGGCAGAGAGAAGTTCAAACACTTGGCCTGCTGATGAAACACTTCCAGGTCAGATTCCTCCAGGCTCGGCCCCCTCCCTGGAAAAACAATGCAAATAATTATGCAATGTGTGTGTGTGTATATATATATATATATATATATATATATATATATATATATATATATATACAATTAAATTGTAGTGTGCTGGGCTGTTGTTAGTTGACTGTGTGGAGAGACTTCCCAGCATCTGTGTCTGTCAATGTTCTATAGTGTTATTATGTGTTGTTGGTTTTTTGTTAATATAACCATTATTTTATGTGTTTAGGGAAACACTGTACGCTAATCGTTGTAGAGAACACCCCCTCCCCTCTGTGTTTTGTTCAGTGTGTGTGTGTGTGTGTGTGTGTGTGTGTGTGTGTGTGTGTGTGTGTGTGTGTGTGTGTGTGTGTGTGTGTGTGTGTGTGCGTGTGTGTGTGTGTGTGTGTGTGCGTGCGTGCGTGTGTGCGTGCGCGTGTGTGCAACATACTATTTACCAAAAATATACAGAGAGTGAATGGGGGAGTCGATCTCTCTGACTGAGGTGGTGAAGTTGAAAACCAAACAGTTCACACAAGTAGATAACAAACTGAGCCTGCTAGCTGCACCTTCAACTGGGGAAGAGAGGAGAGTAGTACATGATGATGTTACATGTCATTTACTTTTTACATCCTTTATGTCTATGTCAACTGTGCTGTATCTTACATTCATGATGATGTCATCTGTGGTATACCTGCAACATCTATGGTGATGTCAGAGATAGCATTCATGTTGGCCTGAGAGCTGCCACAGGTTCCATTTCTGTAGACAAGGACATATACAGTACTCTTATGAACACATCCTTTTTTAGGCAAGACAGCTTTATTTATTAGTAAGGGGATTTTATAAGATATCTGACCAATCTGCGAAGTAAATCGTTACCAAGAAATGTCTTCACCAATGTTTTTCTAAAGGTGTATATAAAAAACTGATTTAAAATCGGACCCACAAAACAATGGTTTAGTGATGAATCATAATGTTTCACCGTTTTGTGGGGGCCATTTGTATCCCATGGAATGTTTTTCATGCAAAACAAATGCTTGCAATGGATTCAGCATCATGAAAAACCCCTAGTTTGACCCCTCACATGTTACTTAAAGCAGATTTATTTTTTGTATTTTTTTCCTGTATAGTAAAGTTGGAAACACTTTACTATAAGGTACAAAGTAATACACTTAGTTAATGCTTAACTAACACTTTATTCCTGATTAACTAATGGGACAGAAACACAAATCATTTTTTATGAGGTTTCCCCGGGAGTTGAATTTCAACCTTTTAGTACATATTATTACACACCTTTAGAAACACATTGGTGAAGAAATTTCTTGGTAACAATTTACTTTGCAGATTTTCTTATGTTCCCCTTACTTTAAAGTGCACACTCTCTGTACACACATAACTCACATTCGATTGTGTTGCGTCATGACAAGCGTGCTGTTGTCCTCAGGAGAAGCTGCGATGTCAATCCAAGAAGAATGTGTCATCTTCAGAATAGAATTAAAGTGGTCATGGTCTGAAAACCCTTCGAGGAAGTTCCAACGACCTGAAAGCTGTTGAAAAGACAAAGACACACAGACACACGCATGCACAGTTAGTTAGTTGACCAGAGTCCCTTGCTAAATACCGGTATCAGAAATATGCAGTAAGAACGATGTAACATTTGTTTGAATTAGACCTGGGCATTGTCCATAGTCAGTGGTGTGATGATGGTCTCACAGTCCCGTGGAGGTGTTGCTGCCGGTGCGGTTTTACCAAGACTCAAACTCCCGACCAAAAGAAACGCAACGTTCCACACAATAAACATGGCTGTCAGATCAAGTTTCTTCACAAATGTTTACTAGTGTAAAAAGGTTCCAAAAAGTAGACTTGGAACAAAAGAATGTTGGAAAAAAGGCAGACAGGACAACAGCTTTGACTGATGTCTAGCAGTAATCTCTATCAAATGGTCTTTGAAAATGTGACTGAAGCCAGCAGTATTTATACAGACACTGTGTGGAGAGGTCAGTTTCTCCGCAAACTCCAGGATTTGTTAAAATTGTTATTCCCCTAATTTTCAAACTTTAACAGGTGTTTCCTGTGTTTTCTCCGTCCCAGCCTGCCAGGATTGGGCAACATTGGACTTTCAAAGGTTCTGCTGTCATTAAACAGCCTTATTCTGTTCCAGGGGGTTTCAGAGTAGGTTCTCTGTGAACTGCCATTTCACAACAACACTGCTGGATTTCTGCATAGAAGTAAACAATAACAAATGTATTTATTTTATTTTTATTTTCAATAAAGTGCCTTTCCAGACCTTAAAGGATGCTTAAACAAGAACAACAGCACACTGAAGCAACACACAGGGTTCCCACATATCTTTACCAATTAATTTCCAAAACTTTTCCAAGACTTTTCCAGAATATTTAACCCGATTTCCAGGACTATATAACAATAATTCAGCTCAATAACAAGTCGCTTACTCCTATGTGCAATGCCTAAAGACAGGTAGTGTATGACAGTGGTTCTCAACCTTTTCAGGCTGACCCCCGAAATAATCATATTTGAAATGGGGACCCGGCACCCTGACGAGTACTAAGAGTTGAGGCATTACATTTTGTATAACACGGTTCTATTGTGAAAATAGCAGATCTACATGCTCACAACGCCTCGCTTTGCGAGGCGTTGTGAGCATGTACATCGGCTATTTTCACAATTTCTGCCTCTAATATTATTTGGCCATGTTTGGCCATGTTTAATTCGTCATTTCAGAGGTATTAACAAAATCCAATATAACCGAAGACAATGCATAGCTATTTCTTCCAGGACCTTCCAGGACCCTTGATCAATTCCAAAACTTTTCCAGTACTGGAAAAATGTTTTTCTAATTTCAAAATATTTCCAGGAATTTCATGACCGTGTTAACCCTGAACACACCAGTAGAACATAACCTTTCCACACCACTACAGTAAGGCACCAGTTGGTTAACACGCCAATAAATAATTATTAACTGCCACGCCAGTGGTTGGGCCCCAACTGCTGATCTTTGACCTGTAAACAAACATACAGGAAGTCATTTCTGCTGTGTTTTGTAGGCCAGTGATCAATCTTGAACTTATGATGGTGGTGGTTCATAGAAAAAAAAATCAATACAGACAAAGAGTTTTGTTTTCTGTGTTGTTGATTGTGTTTTGGAGGATTTCCAGCGTGAGCTCTCAACACAGAACACATGAATTCCACATCATCCTCCTCTCAATAGCAGTGTTGATTTCGTCGACTAAAACTATGGCGAAAAATATTTGTCGACTGCGTTTTTTTCACTGACGAAAACTAAATAAAAACTAAGCTGTGATGACTAAAACTAAGACTAAATATATTGACAATTTCGTCAACAAAATAAAAACTAGACTAAAACGTTAGGGAGGGACTAGTGAAGAAGAGTAATTTTATGTTTTAGGCTTGTCGCAGCGCGACGCGTTGTGAGCTTGTAGATCGGCTATTTTCGTCACGCAACCAAGTTTAAAATCAGCCATTACCATGTCATCAAGGCCTGCCAAAATACACTTTAGTTGACTAAATCAACTGTAGATTTAGTCACCTAAAATCTTATGACATTTAGTCGACTAAAATTAGACTAAAACTAAAACATTTCAGATGACTAAATTATGACTAAAACAACACTGCTCAATAGAATGATAGCATTCAGGTTAAATACACTTTAATCATGTTGTAACCAGTAGATTTCCTATCTTTGCATAATGGTTATGGTTTAAATAAGTCATCTATTACTCACTAAAAGCGACTGGTTGATTGTCATGTCACTGATCCAGGAACTGGTCCTTGTACGTTTTGCGGAGGGCAACATGCGACGTCTTTTCCCCCCCGTTTTCTACGGTTTCTTGGGCTGGATATGGCAGCCTGGAATGGTCGTACAAGTGCAGCTAAACTTGGCAAGTTAGTAAACGTGCCACAATTAACAATAATGAATTGTACCTGTGCAGCTGACCTGCGGAACCTGGGAATATACCATTTTGTTAAGATGGGGAGAATACACGATTGGAGAATATAATTAAAATACCTTGTTTAAGTTACCATTTTGTAACATTTTGCATTTGTAGTTATTTTACTGTAATTTAACAACATAATAACCAGCACAGATAGACAAAGAGACATTCATGAATTTATATTTAAAAGTAACTTTTATTTCCCCCCTGGACCCATGGCAGCTGCATACCCCTGCCATACCCAATTGACGCCCCTGTATTTACAATAGAAAGGTCAGGGGAAGGTAAGGATGGGCTTTGTTTTCATTTTGAGTAGCAGCCACCTATAAGGGGCTTTTCAGTGCTGTTTTAAAGATAGACATAGGGATTTACACTCCTTCAAGGCCTTCGGTAGGGCGTTCCACATTTTAGTGGCATAGCAGGAGAACGCATTTGACAATTTTTTGTGCCAAATCCACAAATACACACTTTTATATATATTTCTATTGTGGCGTTGTACACTGTTGTGTTATTGTGTTAGTGCTGGTCATGGGAAAGTTTGTGAGTGTGCGTGCGTGTGTTTGCACACATGCAGGGTGCTGTTTTGATTTATGTCATTGGTTTATGTTATGAAAAGCTCCACCGGCTGTCTGTCAGTCAGTCAGTCAGTATGTCCGTCATGTCACGTCACACTTTTGGCCCTATTCTTATCTCCAGCACCGCTGCTCCTATCCATGCCAAACTCTGCACACACACTCCTTGGCTGCCAAACCACAACATTTCTCACATGCCCCCTCTTCATCTATTTTCCATGAGGTTGCATTTTGCAAACAACATTTGGACACTGCTCCTACAATGCCACTTACAGGCCAATTTGTGTGTGTGTGTGTGTGTGTGTGTGTGTGTGTGTGTGTGTGTGTGTGTGTGTGTGTGTGTGTGTGTGTGTGTGTGTGTGTGTGCGTGCGTGCGTGTTTGTGCGCGTGTGTGCAGGGTGCTGTTGTGATTGATGTCATTGGTTTATGTTTAGTTCGCAACAGGGACGTGCTGGGCCTCTGATTCAGCTCGGGAAATAGAGTTGGGAGAGGCCCTCATTGCGCGCTACTCAAAGATTTGCCATTTCAGATCATGGCAAGTGACAAGCCAGTGGGACAATTACATGAGTTATATTTCGTTGTTTTCGGGTGGAAACCATGCATGTCCAAAACCGTTTGTTTTGTGTTTATCATTTTAAAAATGATTTAAACTAGTGAAAACAGCCGATCTACAAGCACACAATGCCTCGCAAGTACATTTTATAGATGATAAATACAAAACGGTTTTGGACATACAAGGTTTCCACCCGACAACGACTATATGCTATAAATATAAGGTGCTGGGAGTGAAAATTATAATGTAGGGGTGCCTCGGATTAAAAAAATATTCATGGGGTGCCCTGAGACAAAAAAGTTTGGGAACCCCTGACACAGGGCTTAAGTGGTTAAAGTACAACAACATCTACACTCAGAATATACACAGACACAGCCTATAGATACTGTGTATAGGTCATTACATTTTTCTCAAAATGATTTTTGTTTTTACATTGTGAAATGATTTTAAAAAATGATTTAAAAAATGTTGCCAAAAAGAGAGAGAGAAAAAAAATGCTGACATTGACGTGACTCCTTTCTAAATAATAGGACTTGTTATTGCATTGGGTTCCGCCCTCTGTTCAACTCAGTGAGTTGAGAATGGAAACACTGCCCTCATGTGGATTCTTTCATATCACACTGTAACACTGTTAGTGAACAAACACTCGGTGGGAAGGATTCCTGTCACAATATAGAGCCGTTTAACACTGTTACTGAACAAGCACTCTGACGCAATGATTACTGTGACAACGTGGAGCAGTTTAACACACATACTGTGATTCCTACCTTGAGGCAGCAGCAGACAGACTGGTTGGACTTCCTGGTCAGGTGAGCAGGCTGGGTGTGAATTCCTTGGCTACAGCGACATCTGTTGATGGGGACCTACTGATTGGTTTTATTTCACCAGACTCTACCTAGCTCCAGTGGGTTGGGAGGGGCAGCGGCCTTCGGCCGCTGCCTGGGCTCGCAAGTCCGGCTTGGTGCCGTCCCCCCACCTCGGCGCCTGACTCTGGCTGGAGCTTTACAAAAAAAAAAAAGCCAGCTGCTGAGCTGACCTGCGCAGCGTGCGTGCGTGCGTGCGTGCGTTCAGTGCTTGATTGATTGATTGATTGAAGGCTTTATTAGAAGTTTGCATAGGAAAATGTACAGATTCATGACGGTACAGTTCACTGGTACAAGGTCAACTAAAAGGAAATCCAATGAATTGAAATAGGAACAGCTACAGTCTCATGAGAGTACAGTTCACTGGTACAAGGTCGACTAAAAGGAAATCCAATGAATTAAAATAGGAACAGCTACGTACAGTCTCATGAGAGTACAGTTCACTGGTACAAGGTCAACTAAAAGGAAATCCAATGAATTAAAATAGGAACAGCTACAGTCTCATGACAGTACAGTTCACTGGTACAAGGTCAACTAAAAGGAAATCCAATGAATTAAAATAGAAACAGCTACAGTCTCATGAGAGTACAGTTCACTGGTACAATAAAAGGAGCTTTATTTATTGAATGAATTATTTCCCTGTCTCCACAACAGGCCAAACTGCGCCGCCACTGACTGATACATTGCGACCGTCAGGACGCAGTTACTATCGAAACCTCGACCAACTGTCTGTCCGTCCGTCCGTCCGTCACACTTCCACCCATCGATTCTCACATGGCCCTCCTCTCATCCTCTCAAATCACACAAATCGGTACACACTTGCTCTACGCTCATGTCATCAACATGGATCTGTCCCATTTAGCGCCACTTTCAGGCCGATTTTTTTAAACACATTTTTGGACACTACTCCTACAGATTTTGCCCTAAAATCAATACGCAGTATATATTAGGGAGTCAATTATTTATTTATTTAATTAATTAATTAATTAATTCCCTGTCTGCAACACTGGGCTCACTGGTACTTTCCCCCGACTGCGTAGGCTACTGATTATTTAATGAATTAATTAATTATGGCCCCGCCCCCTGCATTGGCTGGGCTCACTGGTACAATTAACTTTCCCCTGACTGCGTAGGCTACTGATTCTTTAATTAATTAATTAATTAATTGCCTCCTCGTTAAGAACCCCGTAAATTTAGGCAAATTCATTCTTTCTTTCTTTCTTTCTTTCTTTCTTTCTTTCTTTCTTTCTTTCTTTCTTTCTTTCTTTCATTCATTCATTCATTCATTCATTCATTCATTCATTCATTCATTCATTCATTCATTCATTCATTCATAAATAAATAAATAAATAAATAAATAAATAAATAAATAAATAAATAAATAAATAAATAAATAAATAGCGGGGGTCCCCGAGGGTGTCATCGCGTGCGGGGCGGCAAGCCTGATTATTATGTAAATGAGGCTGCATTAATTATGCTAATGAGGTTGGGGGCGTGGTCTGCATTAATTATGTAAATGAGACTGCACAACATGCATTCGACGCGCGCGTCTTGTTGCTAATTAAACGCGAATGCAGGGGGCGGAGCTAATTAGCCTAATTATTCAAATTGGGGGGGCGTGGTCTGCATTAATTATGCAAATGAGGTTGGGGCGTGGTCTGCATGCATTATGTAAATGAGACGCACGCGTCTTGTTGCTAATTAAACGCGAATGCAGGGGGCGGAGCTAATTAGCCTAATTATTCAAATTGGGGTTGGGGTGTGGTCTGCATTAATTATGCTAATGAGGCTGTTAAATGGCGTTTCCCAGCGAGTAAAAAATTTAGACGACCGTATGTAAATGAAGGGGAGGAGCTTAGTCGACGTATGCAAATTGGGGGCGGGGCATGGTTTGGAAATGCGTTTGGGTATGGTTCGCAGACATTATGCTCGCATACATTATGCTAATGAGGGCGTTAAGGTGGGTTTCCCAGCGCGTAAAAAATGCAGACGACCGTATGTAAATGAAGGGGAGGAGCTTAGTCGACGTATGCAAATTGGGGGCGGGGCATGGTTTGGAAATGCGTGTGGGCGTGGTTTGCAGACATTATGCTCGCATACATTATGCTAATGAGGGTGTTAAGGTGGGTTTCCCAGCGCGTAAAAAATGCAGACGACCGTATGTAAATGAAGGGGAGGAGCTTAGTCGACGTATGAAAATTGGGGGCGGTGCATGGTTTGGAAATGTGTGTGGGTGTGGTTCGCATAAATTATGCTAATGAGGCTGTTAAGTGGCGTTTCCCAGCGCGTAAAATATGCAGACGACCGTATGTAAATGAAGGGGAGGAGCTTAGTCGACGTATGCAAATTGGGGGCGGGGCATGGTTTGGAAATGCGTGTGGGCGTGGTTTGCAGACATTATGCTCGCATACATTATGCTAATGAGGGCGTTAAGGTGGGTTTCCCAGCGCGTAAAAAATGCAGACGACCGTATGTAAATGAAGGGGAGGAGCTTAGTCGACGTATGAAAATTGGGGGCGGTGCATGGTTTGGAAATGTGTGTGGGTGTGGTTCGCATAAATTATGCTAATGAGGCTGTTAAGTGGCGTTTCCCAGCGCGTAAAATATGCAGACGACCGTACGTAAATGAAGGGGAGGAGCTTAGTCGACGTATGCAAATTGGGGGCGGGGCATGGTTTGGAAATGCGTGTGGGCGTGGTTTTCAGACATTATGCTCGCATACATTATGCTAATGAGGGCGTTAAGGTGGGTTTCCCAGCGCGTAAAAAATGCAGACGACCGTATGTAAATGAAGGGGAGGAGCTTAGTCGACGTATGAAAATTGGGGGCGGTGCATGGTTTGGAAATGTGTGTGGGTGTGGTTCGCATAAATTATGCTAATGAGGCTGTTAAGTGGCGTTTCCCAGCGCGTAAAATATGCAGACGACCGTATGTAAATGAAGGGGAGGAGCTTAGTCGACGTATGCAAATTGGGGGCGGGGCATGGTTTGGAAATGCGTGTGGGCGTGGTTTGCAGACATTATGCTCGCATACATTATGCTAATGAGGGCGTTAAGGTGGGTTTCCCAGCGCGTAAAAAAATGCAGACGACCGTATGTAAATGAAGGGGAGGAGCTTAGTCGACGTATGAAAATTGGGGCTGGTGCATGGTTTGGAAATGCGTGTGGGCGTGTTGCGCATACATTATGCTTGCATACATTATGCTAATGAGGGCGTTAAGGTGGGTTTCCCAGGGCTTAAAAAATACAGATGACCGTAGTGAGCATTCGTTCCACGAACGCATTCATTCAATGAATGAATGAATAAATAAATAAAGTGCACGTGCACACACGTGTGTGCGTGCGTGCGTGCGTGCGTGCGAGCGAGCGAGCGAGCGAGCGCACACGCGCGCACGCACGCACGCACGCACGCACGCACGCACGCACGCACGCACGCACGCACGCACACTTTATTATTTATTCATTCATTCACGCACACACACACGCATGCACACTTTATTTTTTAATTAATTCATGAATACAGCCTGCGATATGCGTGAAATCTTGCAAGCACATTCCCACTAGGTCAAGGAACAGATGCCTCCCTTCTCACATTGGCCTGTTATAGCGCCACCAGCGGGTCAACTTTTGCATAACACATTTTTGGAACAAAATGCCTCAAATCATGCATGCAGCTAATTTCTGTCCTGATCTGTTGCATCTATTTCCTGTAGTAGGCTGCTACCATTTCAAAATAAAACATGTGTTGAATGATCACTTTACAAATATCCAATACAATGACTCTTGTTTTGAAATGTCCACTGGTATGACAGGAAGCTATGACAGGGCCCCTTAGTGCTGCTGACGGAACACAGGCTGAAGAGACGTTCTGAACTTCTGAAGTAAAAACAACACTCTCGGGCATTATGGAATATAAAGTTTCAACACACGACTTTGGGGAACAGTTAATATTTGCCATGCTCTATAAAACCAAGACACTGTGGAATATGGAACAAAACGTGCCCAACTGGTCTTGTTGTTGTCATCCACCTTACTTTAGCAGGTGAGTTAAGTAATTAATATAAATAATGCTGGTTTGCAGTGATGCATCACTGTCAATTAAACTGTGTGCTGTCATTAATGTAGGCCTAGTTGTCTTAATGGATGATATTTATAATGCTGTTTTGGAAAAACGGCGTGGTGATGTTTGTAGTGTGAAGACTAATGTCAGAGTTGTTGTGTTGGAGTGCCATAGAGAAGAGTTCATTAGCACCAGAGAGAGATGGAGACAGTGAGACACTACTTGGTTGGCCTACATATTGTCATGAATTAGATGGCGAGTGTGTAGATGTCTTCTGTTGGAGCCTGGTGTCCCGCATTTGCGCTGTCTGCATTTGCGCTGTAGAAAAAAGGTGGTTGTTGTTGTTGTTGTTGTTGTTGTTGTTGTTGTTGTTGTGGGGCACTTGGTGAAAATCTCGCATCGGGGCACACCGGGGGCTAGTTTCGTCACTGTGTATGTCCAAAAAAAAAAAAAAAGATTTAAACTAGTCAAAACAGCCGATCTACAAGCACACAACGCCTCGCACTGTAGATCTGCTGTTTTCACTACTTTTTGTGCAAACAGTAAAATTTTTACTTTTGTGCAAACAGTTTCATTTTTTCCTAATGGCCCGGCCTGGACCGACCGATAATGAACCGGCCGTTCGGGAGTTGTCCCGCTTTTCCCAATGGCCAGCACGTGGTGATGTCAGAGATAGCAATCATGTTGGCCTGAGAGCTGCCACAGGTTCCATTTCTGTAGACAAGGACATATACAGTACTCTTATGAACAAATCCTTTTTTAGGCAAGACAGCTTTATTTATTAGTAAGGGGATTTTATAAGATATCTGACCAATCTGCGAAGTAAATCGTTACCAAGAAATGTCTTCACCAATGTG
Organism: Nannobrachium achirus; assembly: GCF_963921795.1. Classification (NCBI taxonomy): domain Eukaryota; kingdom Metazoa; phylum Chordata; class Actinopteri; order Myctophiformes; family Myctophidae; genus Nannobrachium; species Nannobrachium achirus. The sequence goes on along the minus strand of NC_137818.1, from coordinate 7,859,909 downwards.
TTTCTAAAGGTGTATATAAAAAAACTGATTTAAAATCGGACCCACAAAACAATGGTTTAGTGATGAATCATAATGTTTCACCGTTTTGTGGGGGCCATTTGTATCCCATGGAATGTTTTTCATGCAAAACAAATGCTTGCAATGGATTCAGCATCATGAAAAACCCCTAGTTTGACCCCTCACATGTTACTTAAAGCAGATTTATTTTTTGTATTCTTTTCCTGTATAGTAAAGTTGGTAACACTTTACTATAAGGTACAAAGTAATACACTTAGTTAATGCTTAACTAACACTTTATTCCTGATTAACTAATGGGACACAAACACAAATCATTTTTTATGAGGTTTCCCCGGGAGTTGAATTTCAACCTTTTAGTACATATTATTACACACCTTTAGAAACACATTGGTGAAGAAATTTCTTGGTAACAATTTACTTTGCAGATTTTCTTATGTTCCCCTTACTTTAAAGTGCACACTCTCTGTACACACATAACTCACATTCGATTGTGTTGCGTCATGACAAGCGTGCTGTTGTCCTCAGGAGAAGCTGCGATGTCAATCCAAGAAGAATGTGTCATCTTCAGAATAGAATTAAAGTGGTCATGGTCTGAAAACCCTTCGAGGAAGTTCCAACGACCTGAAAGCTGTTGAAAAGACAAAGACACACAGACACACGCATGCACAGTTAGTTAGTTGACCAGAGTCCCTTGCTAAATACCGGTATCAGAAATATGCAGTAAGAACGATGTAACATTTGTTTGAATTAGACCTGGGCATTGTCCATAGTCAGTGGTGTGATGATGGTCTCACAGTCCCGTGGAGGTGTTGCTGCCGGTGCGGTTTTACCAAGACTCAAACTCCCGACCAAAAGAAACGCAACGTTCCACACAATAAACATGGCTGTCAGATCAAGTTTCTTCACAAATGTTTACTAGTGTAAAAAGGTTCCAAAAAGTAGACTTGGAACAAAAGAATGTTGGAAAAAAGGCAGACAGGACAACAGCTTTGACTGATGTCTAGCAGTAATCTCTATCAAATGGTCTTTGAAAATGTGACTGAAGCCAGCAGTATTTATACAGACACTGTGTGGAGAGGTCAGTTTCTCCGCAAACTCCAGGATTTGTTAAAATTGTTATTCCCCTAATTTTCAAACTTTAACAGGTGTTTCCTGTGTTTTCTCCGTCCCAGCCTGCCAGGATTGGGCAACATTGGACTTTCAAAGGTTCTGCTGTCATTAAACAGCCTTATTCTGTTCCAGGGGGTTTCAGAGTAGGTTCTCTGTGAACTGCCATTTCACAACAACACTGCTGGATTTCTGCATAGAAGTAAACAATAACAAATGTATTTATTTTATTTTTATTTTCAATAAAGTGCCTTTCCAGACCTTAAAGGATGCTTAAACAAGAACAACAGCACACTGAAGCAACACACAGGGTTCCCACATATCTTTACCAATTAATTTCCAAAACTTTTCCAAGACTTTTCCAGAATATTTAACCCGATTTCCAGGACTATATAACAATAATTCAGCTCAATAACAAGTCGCTTACTCCTATGTGCAATGCCTAAAGACAGGTAGTGTATGACAGTGGTTCTCAACCTTTTCAGGCTGACCCCCGAAATAATCATATTTGAAATGGGGACCCGGCACCCTGACGAGTACTAAGAGTTGAGGCATTACATTTTGTATAACACGGTTCTATTGTGAAAATAGCAGATCTACATGCTCACAACGCCTCGCTTTGCGAGGCGTTGTGAGCATGTACATCGGCTATTTTCACAATTTCTGCCTCTAATATTATTTGGCCATGTTTGGCCATGTTTAATTCGTCATTTCAGAGGTATTAACAAAATCCAATATAACCGAAGACAATGCATAGCTATTTCTTCCAGGACCTTCCAGGACCCTTGATCAATTCCAAAACTTTTCCAGTACTGGAAAAATGTTTTTCTAATTTCAAAATATTTCCAGGAATTTCATGACCGTGTTAACCCTGAACACACCAGTAGAACATAACCTTTCCACACCACTACAGTAAGGCACCAGTTGGTTAACACGCCAATAAATAATTATTAACTGCCACGCCAGTGGTTGGGCCCCAACTGCTGATCTTTGACCTGTAAACAAACATACAGGAAGTCATTTCTGCTGTGTTTTGTAGGCCAGTGATCAATCTTGAACTTATGATGGTGGTGGTTCATAGAAAAAAAAATCAATACAGACAAAGAGTTTTGTTTTCTGTGTTGTTGATTGTGTTTTGGAGGATTTCCAGCGTGAGCTCTCAACACAGAACACATGAATTCCACATCATCCTCCTCTCAATAGCAGTGTTGATTTCGTCGACTAAAACTATGGCGAAAAATATTTGTCGACTGCGTTTTTTTCACTGACGAAAACTAAATAAAAACTAAGCTGTGATGACTAAAACTAAGACTAAATATATTGACAATTTCGTCAACAAAATAAAAACTAGACTAAAACGTTAGGGAGGGACTAGTGAAGAAGAGTAATTTTATGTTTTAGGCTTGTCGCAGCGCGACGCGTTGTGAGCTTGTAGATCGGCTATTTTCGTCACGCAACCAAGTTTAAAATCAGCCATTACCATGTCATCAAGGCCTGCCAAAATACACTTTAGTTGACTAAATCAACTGTAGATTTAGTCACCTAAAATCTTATGACATTTAGTCGACTAAAATTAGACTAAAACTAAAACATTTCAGATGACTAAATTATGACTAAAACAACACTGCTCAATAGAATGATAGCATTCAGGTTAAATACACTTTAATCATGTTGTAACCAGTAGATTTCCTATCTTTGCATAATGGTTATGGTTTAAATAAGTCATCTATTACTCACTAAAAGCGACTGGTTGATTGTCATGTCACTGATCCAGGAACTGGTCCTTGTACGTTTTGCGGAGGGCAACATGCGACGTCTTTTCCCCCCCGTTTTCTACGGTTTCTTGGGCTGGATATGGCAGCCTGGAATGGTCGTACAAGTGCAGCTAAACTTGGCAAGTTAGTAAACGTGCCACAATTAACAATAATGAATTGTACCTGTGCAGCTGACCTGCGGAACCTGGGAATATACCATTTTGTTAAGATGGGGAGAATACACGATTGGAGAATATAATTAAAATACCTTGTTTAAGTTACCATTTTGTAACATTTTGCATTTGTAGTTATTTTACTGTAATTTAACAACATAATAACCAGCACAGATAGACAAAGAGACATTCATGAATTTATATTTAAAAGTAACTTTTATTTCCCCCCTGGACCCATGGCAGCTGCATACCCCTGCCATACCCAATTGACGCCCCTGTATTTACAATAGAAAGGTCAGGGGAAGGTAAGGATGGGCTTTGTTTTCATTTTGAGTAGCAGCCACCTATAAGGGGCTTTTCAGTGCTGTTTTAAAGATAGACATAGGGATTTACACTCCTTCAAGGCCTTCGGTAGGGCGTTCCACATTTTAGTGGCATAGCAGGAGAACGCATTTGACAATTTTTTGTGCCAAATCCACAAATACACACTTTTATATATATTTCTATTGTGGCGTTGTACACTGTTGTGTTATTGTGTTAGTGCTGGTCATGGGAAAGTTTGTGAGTGTGCGTGCGTGTGTTTGCACACATGCAGGGTGCTGTTTTGATTTATGTCATTGGTTTATGTTATGAAAAGCTCCACCGGCTGTCTGTCAGTCAGTCAGTCAGTATGTCCGTCATGTCACGTCACACTTTTGGCCCTATTCTTATCTCCAGCACCGCTGCTCCTATCCATGCCAAACTCTGCACACACACTCCTTGGCTGCCAAACCACAACATTTCTCACATGCCCCCTCTTCATCTATTTTCCATGAGGTTGCATTTTGCAAACAACATTTGGACACTGCTCCTACAATGCCACTTACAGGCCAATTTGTGTGTGTGTGTGTGTGTGTGTGTGTGTGTGTGTGTGTGTGTGTGTGTGTGTGTGTGTGTGTGTGTGTGTGTGTGTGTGTGTGCGTGCGTGCGTGTTTGTGCGCGTGTGTGCAGGGTGCTGTTGTGATTGATGTCATTGGTTTATGTTTAGTTCGCAACAGGGACGTGCTGGGCCTCTGATTCAGCTCGGGAAATAGAGTTGGGAGAGGCCCTCATTGCGCGCTACTCAAAGATTTGCCATTTCAGATCATGGCAAGTGACAAGCCAGTGGGACAATTACATGAGTTATATTTCGTTGTTTTCGGGTGGAAACCATGCATGTCCAAAACCGTTTGTTTTGTGTTTATCATTTTAAAAATGATTTAAACTAGTGAAAACAGCCGATCTACAAGCACACAATGCCTCGCAAGTACATTTTATAGATGATAAATACAAAACGGTTTTGGACATACAAGGTTTCCACCCGACAACGACTATATGCTATAAATATAAGGTGCTGGGAGTGAAAATTATAATGTAGGGGTGCCTCGGATTAAAAAAATATTCATGGGGTGCCCTGAGACAAAAAAGTTTGGGAACCCCTGACACAGGGCTTAAGTGGTTAAAGTACAACAACATCTACACTCAGAATATACACAGACACAGCCTATAGATACTGTGTATAGGTCATTACATTTTTCTCAAAATGATTTTTGTTTTTACATTGTGAAATGATTTTAAAAAATGATTTAAAAAATGTTGCCAAAAAGAGAGAGAGAAAAAAAATGCTGACATTGACGTGACTCCTTTCTAAATAATAGGACTTGTTATTGCATTGGGTTCCGCCCTCTGTTCAACTCAGTGAGTTGAGAATGGAAACACTGCCCTCATGTGGATTCTTTCATATCACACTGTAACACTGTTAGTGAACAAACACTCGGTGGGAAGGATTCCTGTCACAATATAGAGCCGTTTAACACTGTTACTGAACAAGCACTCTGACGCAATGATTACTGTGACAACGTGGAGCAGTTTAACACACATACTGTGATTCCTACCTTGAGGCAGCAGCAGACAGACTGGTTGGACTTCCTGGTCAGGTGAGCAGGCTGGGTGTGAATTCCTTGGCTACAGCGACATCTGTTGATGGGGACCTACTGATTGGTTTTATTTCACCAGACTCTACCTAGCTCCAGTGGGTTGGGAGGGGCAGCGGCCTTCGGCCGCTGCCTGGGCTCGCAAGTCCGGCTTGGTGCCGTCCCCCCACCTCGGCGCCTGACTCTGGCTGGAGCTTTACAAAAAAAAAAAAGCCAGCTGCTGAGCTGACCTGCGCAGCGTGCGTGCGTGCGTGCGTGCGTTCAGTGCTTGATTGATTGATTGATTGAAGGCTTTATTAGAAGTTTGCATAGGAAAATGTACAGATTCATGACGGTACAGTTCACTGGTACAAGGTCAACTAAAAGGAAATCCAATGAATTGAAATAGGAACAGCTACAGTCTCATGAGAGTACAGTTCACTGGTACAAGGTCGACTAAAAGGAAATCCAATGAATTAAAATAGGAACAGCTACGTACAGTCTCATGAGAGTACAGTTCACTGGTACAAGGTCAACTAAAAGGAAATCCAATGAATTAAAATAGGAACAGCTACAGTCTCATGACAGTACAGTTCACTGGTACAAGGTCAACTAAAAGGAAATCCAATGAATTAAAATAGAAACAGCTACAGTCTCATGAGAGTACAGTTCACTGGTACAATAAAAGGAGCTTTATTTATTGAATGAATTATTTCCCTGTCTCCACAACAGGCCAAACTGCGCCGCCACTGACTGATACATTGCGACCGTCAGGACGCAGTTACTATCGAAACCTCGACCAACTGTCTGTCCGTCCGTCCGTCCGTCACACTTCCACCCATCGATTCTCACATGGCCCTCCTCTCATCCTCTCAAATCACACAAATCGGTACACACTTGCTCTACGCTCATGTCATCAACATGGATCTGTCCCATTTAGCGCCACTTTCAGGCCGATTTTTTTAAACACATTTTTGGACACTACTCCTACAGATTTTGCCCTAAAATCAATACGCAGTATATATTAGGGAGTCAATTATTTATTTATTTAATTAATTAATTAATTAATTCCCTGTCTGCAACACTGGGCTCACTGGTACTTTCCCCCGACTGCGTAGGCTACTGATTATTTAATGAATTAATTAATTATGGCCCCGCCCCCTGCATTGGCTGGGCTCACTGGTACAATTAACTTTCCCCTGACTGCGTAGGCTACTGATTCTTTAATTAATTAATTAATTAATTGCCTCCTCGTTAAGAACCCCGTAAATTTAGGCAAATTCATTCTTTCTTTCTTTCTTTCTTTCTTTCTTTCTTTCTTTCTTTCTTTCTTTCTTTCTTTCTTTCTTTCATTCATTCATTCATTCATTCATTCATTCATTCATTCATTCATTCATTCATTCATTCATTCATTCATTCATTCATAAATAAATAAATAAATAAATAAATAAATAAATAAATAAATAAATAAATAAATAAATAAATAAATAGCGGGGGTCCCCGAGGGTGTCATCGCGTGCGGGGCGGCAAGCCTGATTATTATGTAAATGAGGCTGCATTAATTATGCTAATGAGGTTGGGGGCGTGGTCTGCATTAATTATGTAAATGAGACTGCACAACATGCATTCGACGCGCGCGTCTTGTTGCTAATTAAACGCGAATGCAGGGGGCGGAGCTAATTAGCCTAATTATTCAAATTGGGGGGGCGTGGTCTGCATTAATTATGCAAATGAGGTTGGGGCGTGGTCTGCATGCATTATGTAAATGAGACGCACGCGTCTTGTTGCTAATTAAACGCGAATGCAGGGGGCGGAGCTAATTAGCCTAATTATTCAAATTGGGGTTGGGGTGTGGTCTGCATTAATTATGCTAATGAGGCTGTTAAATGGCGTTTCCCAGCGAGTAAAAAATTTAGACGACCGTATGTAAATGAAGGGGAGGAGCTTAGTCGACGTATGCAAATTGGGGGCGGGGCATGGTTTGGAAATGCGTTTGGGTATGGTTCGCAGACATTATGCTCGCATACATTATGCTAATGAGGGCGTTAAGGTGGGTTTCCCAGCGCGTAAAAAATGCAGACGACCGTATGTAAATGAAGGGGAGGAGCTTAGTCGACGTATGCAAATTGGGGGCGGGGCATGGTTTGGAAATGCGTGTGGGCGTGGTTTGCAGACATTATGCTCGCATACATTATGCTAATGAGGGTGTTAAGGTGGGTTTCCCAGCGCGTAAAAAATGCAGACGACCGTATGTAAATGAAGGGGAGGAGCTTAGTCGACGTATGAAAATTGGGGGCGGTGCATGGTTTGGAAATGTGTGTGGGTGTGGTTCGCATAAATTATGCTAATGAGGCTGTTAAGTGGCGTTTCCCAGCGCGTAAAATATGCAGACGACCGTATGTAAATGAAGGGGAGGAGCTTAGTCGACGTATGCAAATTGGGGGCGGGGCATGGTTTGGAAATGCGTGTGGGCGTGGTTTGCAGACATTATGCTCGCATACATTATGCTAATGAGGGCGTTAAGGTGGGTTTCCCAGCGCGTAAAAAATGCAGACGACCGTATGTAAATGAAGGGGAGGAGCTTAGTCGACGTATGAAAATTGGGGGCGGTGCATGGTTTGGAAATGTGTGTGGGTGTGGTTCGCATAAATTATGCTAATGAGGCTGTTAAGTGGCGTTTCCCAGCGCGTAAAATATGCAGACGACCGTACGTAAATGAAGGGGAGGAGCTTAGTCGACGTATGCAAATTGGGGGCGGGGCATGGTTTGGAAATGCGTGTGGGCGTGGTTTTCAGACATTATGCTCGCATACATTATGCTAATGAGGGCGTTAAGGTGGGTTTCCCAGCGCGTAAAAAATGCAGACGACCGTATGTAAATGAAGGGGAGGAGCTTAGTCGACGTATGAAAATTGGGGGCGGTGCATGGTTTGGAAATGTGTGTGGGTGTGGTTCGCATAAATTATGCTAATGAGGCTGTTAAGTGGCGTTTCCCAGCGCGTAAAATATGCAGACGACCGTATGTAAATGAAGGGGAGGAGCTTAGTCGACGTATGCAAATTGGGGGCGGGGCATGGTTTGGAAATGCGTGTGGGCGTGGTTTGCAGACATTATGCTCGCATACATTATGCTAATGAGGGCGTTAAGGTGGGTTTCCCAGCGCGTAAAAAAATGCAGACGACCGTATGTAAATGAAGGGGAGGAGCTTAGTCGACGTATGAAAATTGGGGCTGGTGCATGGTTTGGAAATGCGTGTGGGCGTGTTGCGCATACATTATGCTTGCATACATTATGCTAATGAGGGCGTTAAGGTGGGTTTCCCAGGGCTTAAAAAATACAGATGACCGTAGTGAGCATTCGTTCCACGAACGCATTCATTCAATGAATGAATGAATAAATAAATAAAGTGCACGTGCACACACGTGTGTGCGTGCGTGCGTGCGTGCGTGCGAGCGAGCGAGCGAGCGAGCGCACACGCGCGCACGCACGCACGCACGCACGCACGCACGCACGCACGCACGCACGCACGCACGCACACTTTATTATTTATTCATTCATTCACGCACACACACACGCATGCACACTTTATTTTTTAATTAATTCATGAATACAGCCTGCGATATGCGTGAAATCTTGCAAGCACATTCCCACTAGGTCAAGGAACAGATGCCTCCCTTCTCACATTGGCCTGTTATAGCGCCACCAGCGGGTCAACTTTTGCATAACACATTTTTGGAACAAAATGCCTCAAATCATGCATGCAGCTAATTTCTGTCCTGATCTGTTGCATCTATTTCCTGTAGTAGGCTGCTACCATTTCAAAATAAAACATGTGTTGAATGATCACTTTACAAATATCCAATACAATGACTCTTGTTTTGAAATGTCCACTGGTATGACAGGAAGCTATGACAGGGCCCCTTAGTGCTGCTGACGGAACACAGGCTGAAGAGACGTTCTGAACTTCTGAAGTAAAAACAACACTCTCGGGCATTATGGAATATAAAGTTTCAACACACGACTTTGGGGAACAGTTAATATTTGCCATGCTCTATAAAACCAAGACACTGTGGAATATGGAACAAAACGTGCCCAACTGGTCTTGTTGTTGTCATCCACCTTACTTTAGCAGGTGAGTTAAGTAATTAATATAAATAATGCTGGTTTGCAGTGATGCATCACTGTCAATTAAACTGTGTGCTGTCATTAATGTAGGCCTAGTTGTCTTAATGGATGATATTTATAATGCTGTTTTGGAAAAACGGCGTGGTGATGTTTGTAGTGTGAAGACTAATGTCAGAGTTGTTGTGTTGGAGTGCCATAGAGAAGAGTTCATTAGCACCAGAGAGAGATGGAGACAGTGAGACACTACTTGGTTGGCCTACATATTGTCATGAATTAGATGGCGAGTGTGTAGATGTCTTCTGTTGGAGCCTGGTGTCCCGCATTTGCGCTGTCTGCATTTGCGCTGTAGAAAAAAGGTGGTTGTTGTTGTTGTTGTTGTTGTTGTTGTTGTTGTTGTTGTGGGGCACTTGGTGAAAATCTCGCATCGGGGCACACCGGGGGCTAGTTTCGTCACTGTGTATGTCCAAAAAAAAAAAAAAAGATTTAAACTAGTCAAAACAGCCGATCTACAAGCACACAACGCCTCGCACTGTAGATCTGCTGTTTTCACTACTTTTTGTGCAAACAGTAAAATTTTTACTTTTGTGCAAACAGTTTCATTTTTTCCTAATGGCCCGGCCTGGACCGACCGATAATGAACCGGCCGTTCGGGAGTTGTCCCGCTTTTCCCAATGGCCAGCACGTGGTGATGTCAGAGATAGCAATCATGTTGGCCTGAGAGCTGCCACAGGTTCCATTTCTGTAGACAAGGACATATACAGTACTCTTATGAACAAATCCTTTTTTAGGCAAGACAGCTTTATTTATTAGTAAGGGGATTTTATAAGATATCTGACCAATCTGCGAAGTAAATCGTTACCAAGAAATGTCTTCACCAATGTGTTTCTAAAGGTGTATATAAAAAAACTGATTTAAAATCGGACCCACAAAACAATGGTTTAGTGATGAATCATAATGTTTCACCGTTTTGTGGGGGCCATTTGTATCCCATGGAATGTTTTTCATGCAAAACAAATGCTTGCAATGGATTCAGCATCATGAAAAACCCCTAGTTTGACCCCTCACATGTTACTTAAAGCAGATTTATTTTTTGTATTCTTTTCCTGTATAGTAAAGTTGGTAACACTTTACTATAAGGTACAAAGTAATACACTTAGTTAATGCTTAACTAACACTTTATTCCTGATTAACTAATGGGACACAAACACAAATCATTTTTTATGAGGTTTCCCCGGGAGTTGAATTTCAACCTTTTAGTACATATTATTACACACCTTTAGAAACACATTGGTGAAGAAATTTCTTGGTAACAATTTACTTTGCAGATTTTCTTATGTTCCCCTTACTTTAAAGTGCACACTCTCTGTACACACATAACTCACATTCGATTGTGTTGCGTCATGACAAGCGTGCTGTTGTCCTCAGGAGAAGCTGCGATGTCAATCCAAGAAGAATGTGTCATCTTCAGAATAGAATTAAAGTGGTCATGGTCTGAAAACCCTTCGAGGAAGTTCCAACGACCTGAAAGCTGTTGAAAAGACAAAGACACACAGACACACGCATGCACAGTTAGTTAGTTGACCAGAGTCCCTTGCTAAATACCGGTATCAGAAATATGCAGTAAGAACGATGTAACATTTGTTTGAATTAGACCTGGGCATTGTCCATAGTCAGTGGTGTGATGATGGTCTCACAGTCCCGTGGAGGTGTTGCTGCCGGTGCGGTTTTACCAAGACTCAAACTCCCGACCAAAAGAAACGCAACGTTCCACACAATAAACATGGCTGTCAGATCAAGTTTCTTCACAAATGTTTACTAGTGTAAAAAGGTTCCAAAAAGTAGACTTGGAACAAAAGAATGTTGGAAAAAAGGCAGACAGGACAACAGCTTTGACTGATGTCTAGCAGTAATCTCTATCAAATGGTCTTTGAAAATGTGACTGAAGCCAGCAGTATTTATACAGACACTGTGTGGAGAGGTCAGTTTCTCCGCAAACTCCAGGATTTGTTAAAATTGTTATTCCCCTAATTTTCAAACTTTAACAGGTGTTTCCTGTGTTTTCTCCGTCCCAGCCTGCCAGGATTGGGCAACATTGGACTTTCAAAGGTTCTGCTGTCATTAAACAGCCTTATTCTGTTCCAGGGGGTTTCAGAGTAGGTTCTCTGTGAACTGCCATTTCACAACAACACTGCTGGATTTCTGCATAGAAGTAAACAATAACAAATGTATTTATTTTATTTTTATTTTCAATAAAGTGCCTTTCCAGACCTTAAAGGATGCTTAAACAAGAACAACAGCACACTGAAGCAACACACAGGGTTCCCACATATCTTTACCAATTAATTTCCAAAACTTTTCCAAGACTTTTCCAGAATATTTAACCCGATTTCCAGGACTATATAACAATAATTCAGCTCAATAACAAGTCGCTTACTCCTATGTGCAATGCCTAAAGACAGGTAGTGTATGACAGTGGTTCTCAACCTTTTCAGGCTGACCCCCGAAATAATCATATTTGAAATGGGGACCCGGCACCCTGACGAGTACTAAGAGTTGAGGCATTACATTTTGTATAACACGGTTCTATTGTGAAAATAGCAGATCTACATGCTCACAACGCCTCGCTTTGCGAGGCGTTGTGAGCATGTACATCGGCTATTTTCACAATTTCTGCCTCTAATATTATTTGGCCATGTTTGGCCATGTTTAATTCGTCATTTCAGAGGTATTAACAAAATCCAATATAACCGAAGACAATGCATAGCTATTTCTTCCAGGACCTTCCAGGACCCTTGATCAATTCCAAAACTTTTCCAGTACTGGAAAAATGTTTTTCTAATTTCAAAATATTTCAGGAATTTCATGACCGTGTTAACCCTGAACACACCAGTAGAACATAACCTTTCCACACCACTACAGTAAGGCACCAGTTGGTTAACACGCCAATAAATAATTATTAACTGCCACGCCAGTGGTTGGGCCCCAACTGCTGATCTTTGACCTGTAAACAAACATACAGGAAGTCATTTCTGCTGTGTTTTGTAGGCCAGTGATCAATCTTGAACTTATGATGGTGGTGGTTCATAGAAAAAAAAATCAATACAGACAAAGAGTTTTGTTTTCTGTGTTGTTGATTGTGTTTTGGAGGATTTCCAGCGTGAGCTCTCAACACAGAACACATGAATTCCACATCATCCTCCTCTCAATAGCAGTGTTGATTTCGTCGACTAAAACTATGGCGAAAAATATTTGTCGACTGCGTTTTTTTCACTGACGAAAACTAAATAAAAACTAAGCTGTGATGACTAAAACTAAGACTAAATATATTGACAATTTCGTCAACAAAATAAAAACTAGACTAAAACGTTAGGGAGGGACTAGTGAAGAAGAGTAATTTTATGTTTTAGGCTTGTCGCAGCGCGACGCGTTGTGAGCTTGTAGATCGGCTATTTTCGTCACGCAACCAAGTTTAAAATCAGCCATTACCATGTCATCAAGGCCTGCCAAAATACACTTTAGTTGACTAAATCAACTGTAGATTTAGTCACCTAAAATCTTATGACATTTAGTCGACTAAAATTAGACTAAAACTAAAACATTTCAGATGACTAAATTATGACTAAAACAACACTGCTCAATAGAATGATAGCATTCAGGTTAAATACACTTTAATCATGTTGTAACCAGTAGATTTCCTATCTTTGCATAATGGTTATGGTTTAAATAAGTCATCTATTACTCACTAAAAGCGACTGGTTGATTGTCATGTCACTGATCCAGGAACTGGTCCTTGTACGTTTTGCGGAGGGCAACATGCGACGTCTTTTCCCCCCCGTTTTCTACGGTTTCTTGGGCTGGATATGGCAGCCTGGAATGGTCGTACAAGTGCAGCTAAACTTGGCAAGTTAGTAAACGTGCCACAATTAACAATAATGAATTGTACCTGTGCAGCTGACCTGCGGAACCTGGGAATATACCATTTTGTTAAGATGGGGAGAATACACGATTGGAGAATATAATTAAAATACCTTGTTTAAGTTACCATTTTGTAACATTTTGCATTTGTAGTTATTTTACTGTAATTTAACAACATAATAACCAGCACAGATAGACAAAGAGACATTCATGAATTTATATTTAAAAGTAACTTTTATTTCCCCCCCTGGACCCATGGCAGCTGCATACCCCTGCCATACCCAATTGACGCCCCTGTATTTACAATAGAAAGGTCAGGGGAAGGTAAGGATGGGCTTTGTTTTCATTTTGAGTAGCAGCCCTATAAGTGGCTTTTCAGTGCTGTTTTAAAGATAGACATAGGGATTTACACTCCTTCAAGGCCTTCGGTAGGGCGTTCCACATTTTAGTGGCATAGCAGGAGAACGCATTTGACAATCTTTTGTGCCAAATCCACAAATACACACTTTTATATATATTTCTATTGTGGCGTTGTACACTGTTGTGTTATTGTGTTAGTGCTGGTCATGGGAAAGTTTGTGAGTGTGCGTGCGTGTGTTTGCACACATGCAGGGTGCTGTTTTGATTTATGTCATTGGTTTATGTTATGAAAAGCTCCACCGGCTGTCTGTCAGTCAGTCAGTCAGTATGTCCGTCATGTCACGTCACACTTTTGGCCCTACTCTTATCACCGGCACCGCTGCTCCTATCCATGCCAAACTCTGCACACACACTCCTTGGCTGCCAAACCATAACATTTCTCACATGCCCCCTCTTCATCTATTTTCCATGAGGTTGCATTTTGCAAACAACATTTGGACACTGCTCCTACAATGCCACTTACAGGCCAATTTGTGTGTGTGTGTGCGTGTGTGTGTGTGTGTGTGTGTGTGTGTGTGTGTGTGTGTGTGTGTGTGTGTGTGTGTGTGTGTGTGTGTGTGTGTGTGCGCGTGCGTGTTTGTGTGTGTGTGTGTGTGTGTGTGTGTGTGTGTGTGTGTGTGTGTGTGTGTGTGTGTGTGTCATAGGCTGACTCATAGGGGTGTGTGTGTGTGTGTGTGTGCTTATTGCTGTGGATGTGGGTGTTGTAAATAAAAGTGTCCTATAATAAATGGTTGCCATGACTCATCCGGAAGCATCGGTCATCAGACACACAGACCTCTCAACACAGATGGTGCTGCCAGTATTTATTTATCTACTACACCTTTATTTGGACACATTAACCATCACCACACATGAAATAACGCACACGAACGCTAGTTTACATCCGTAGTCCCGCACAGAAAACAAGCAACATTACAAAAACAAACACACACATAATAAACACTAAAAGGTACAAACAGAAGAGAAAAAAACAACAGTAAAATACTAAAATACAAGACCTACATTTTAGTCTGTTCCCATGTTTTTCCCCCTGTAGGTCGCTCTAGTCTAGACCAGTGGTTCTCAACCAGTGGTTTTTATGGCTCTAGCTGTGATTCTCAACCATTTTAATTTCAAGGACCCACAGTTTGACATGCATTAGGCTGCGGACCCCTATTTAATGGTATTTCTATCTCTGAGACCCCGATTTATATTGTAAAATCAATGTTAATGTAACTCTGAGAGTGTACAAATGGAACCAAATGGACCCTTCAGGTTCCATTTGTACACTCTCTAAGTGACATAGGCCTACCCATAAGGGTCCATTTAGTTCCTAACTATCATTTAGCCCCCTGGAACTCCCTCTCAAGGACCCCTGGGGGTCCCCGGACCCCACTTTGAGAACCAATGCTCTAGACCAGTGTTCTAGATAGACCAACTTTTTTTTATGCCAAGGCACACCCAGATAGGTCTATTAGCTACGGTGTGTGTGCCTATATTTAAAAATGTTTGCCCCGCTTTCTATTAGACCTATTTTACAATTTGGACAATGTTTTACCAGTTTTGATATCATTTGTTGATTACTATTGGTGCAATAATGGTCTTTTTAATTTTCTTTCTTGGGATATTAAAATGGTTTTAAAAGATCTCAAACCTCACAATTTAAAAATAACTAGCCCTTACCCGTTCAAAGATATGAGCTCCAAAATGATGTGCAGTGTGTGGGTTATGGGATGTGCACTGTGCATACAGTATATGAGGGATGGAAAGTAACTTTAACTGGTGCTTGCATGATAATATGTAGGAGCATCAATGTAAGAAATACCCGTTGCGTTTAATGGCTACCCACCCCCCCGCCCGCCCTGCCGCCTGCGCACACACACACACACACACACACACACACACACACACACACACACACACACACACACACACACACACAGAGCTGGTTAAACATTTTGCCTCATGCTAGATGCAGAATAGATGTGCCTCATGCTAGATGCAGAATAGATAGTAGATACACCATAAAAATGCTAATATACAGCATATGATTTGTGAAAGTGACAAACGGGCTTCACAGTTATGTCAGGTGTGTTCATATGCTAATGGTGATGCGATTTCAGATCAATTGCTCCAGCCACTGAGGAGAAACGCTGTTTCAGACAGACAGACAGACAGACAGACAGACAGACAGACAGACAGACAGACAGACAGACAGACACTCACTCACTCACTCACTCACTCACTCAGACATTCGCAAAATTATAGTATAGATATTCATTAAACTAATCCATTAATTAAACTATTTGTTTACTTCACACCCATTAATTAATTTAGAGGGGAAAAAATGAATGAAAAGAATTAAAGTGGTACGGCAGTGTATTCATTAATCTATGTATTTATTTATTCCAACAGAAACATCATGTTATCAGCACACACTGACACATCACGAGCTTTCAACGTAAAATACAACACAACGGCGCCCTCCTGTGGTTCAGCCAAGTATTGCTTTGATTGATTGATTGAAGACTTTATTAGAAGTTTGCATAGGAAAAGGTACAGTTTCATGACGGTACAGTTCACTGGTACAAGGTCTACTAAAAGGAGATCCATGAAAAGACTAAGCTTATTTCCACTGGAAACCATTGAAGTATCTCATATAACATTGAATGACAGACAAATAGAACACAGTACTATGCAGTAGATATGTAAAGAAAAACAAAAAAGAAAACAGTAAGTCTAAACAAACAGTATATACAAAGAAGGGGCAGGGGAGGGTAGGGTTGGGCTAGGTTAGTTTTTTACCAGTTGCGAACGGCTGCTGCCTGTAAGTGATTTTTCAGGGCAATTTTAAAGGATGCTATTGATCCACACTCCTTTATGACCTTCTGTAAGGCTTTCCACATTTTGGTGGTATAGCAGAAAAAATAGTTTGACCCTTTGTTGGTTTTGACTCTGGGTTGAAAGTGATCTGTGGCGCTGCCTCTGGTGTTGTAATTATGGACATCCTTAATGTTTATAAAGTATTTTGACAGGTACTTGGGTATCATAGTGGTGTAGTGTATCTTATACACCAGGCCCATTGCAAGTTGCTGTACTCTGTCATCTACTCTGAGCCACCCCACTCTTAACTGGTGAGTAGCGGTGAGGTGAGTCTGATAGGGAAGGTGAAGTAGGACCCTAATTAGTTTATTTTGGGCTGTTTGGAGTTTAGTTTTCAGGGCTTGTGGGGCGTCACGATATACCATACGTGGACTCCGTAGTCAAAGAGGGGCTGGATTATTGCACCAGCTATGGTCTTCAGTGTGTTGAAATTGACCATTGGGGCGATCCTCTGTAGGAAACGAGTTCGTTGGTTGATTTTATTTATTACTTTAGATGTCATCTTTTCACTGGAAAGATTAGCTTCAAGGATACATCCTAAGTAAGAGATTTCGTTTTTTCGTGTTATGACCTTGTCACCCACTTTGATTGTGAAGTTATCGACTTTTTTGAGGTTATGATTTGATCCAAAGAGGATGGACTCAGTTTTTCCCAGGTGAATTGATAATTTGTTGTCATCAAGCCATGTGCAGATCTTACTTAGTTCAGAGTTAAGTGTCTTTTCAACCTGCAAGTGGTCCTTGCCCGAGACTAGGAGAGCCGAGTCACCCGCGAACAGGAACAGGTTGCAGTCACAAGCAGATGCCATGTCGTTCACGTATATTAGTTATTATTATTATTAACAACAGAGGTCCCAGTATGCTACCTTGAGGAACACCACAGCTTACTGGGAGGGGGGGGGGGGGGGGGGACAGGGTACCGTTAATCTCCACCACCTGTTCCCTCCCCACCAGGTAAGATTGCATCCAACTCACTGCTGCGTTGTCAAGACCGATGGCTTTTAGTTTCTCAATCTGAATAGAATGATTTACGGTGTCAAATGCCTTCTGGAGGTCCATCATGACCATGCCACTATATTTGTCGTCATCCGCTTCGCGTTTGATATGGTCAGTCAAATAGAGAAGGCATGTGTCAGTGGAATGAGATTTTCTGAATCCAGATTGGAACTCGTAAATCAGATTATTCTCATCGAGATATCTTGCTATCTGTTCGTAGACTATTTTCTCCATGACTTTGGATATGGAGCTAAGAATGGAAACGGGACGGTAGTTTCCAGGGTCTAGTTTGCTACCTTTTTTATGCAGGGGGGTTACTTTTGCTAGTTTGAAGTCCTGTGGGACATGACCCTGTTCGATGGAAAGGTTAATTATGTGGGCAATGATCGGTGCAATGGTGGCGGCTGAATCTCTGAGGAATCTAGCTGGAATTTTATCAAGGCCAGTGGCCTTGTGTTGAGGTAGGGCGCTCAGTTTTTTAAACACTTCATCAGTTGTCACTGTGGCAAGTTTAAAGCTGTCTTTTCTGACGCCCAGTTTATTGTAGAATTTCTTAACAAATTTTACACCATACCGCCCAGATGGGGCGACCAGTCATTCGACCAATGAACGGGCCATGGTGGTAAAGGTTTTGTTAAGATGGGTAGCCACTTCACATTTGTCAGAAATGAGAGCGGCGTCCGTTTTGATGTTTATGCTGTGGCATATGGTTTTAGGTTTTAAGCCTAATTGGTTGTTAAGCAACCTCCATAGGTCTCGTGTTTTTTGGAGCTGTGTGGAACACAAGCTCCCCTATACGTGGCCGTGTGTGTAGGTATGTGGGTGGGTATGTGGGTATGTGGGTGGGTGGGTGGGTCTGTATGTAGCCTGTATGTAGTAACCCTGGGTGACCAGAGAGGTGCTGTTGAGTCTAGCCTGCCCTGAGCATCAACTGCAATACACACACACACACACACACACACACACACACACACACACACACACACACACAGCTCCACTTCGAACAGAGGTTCGATTTTTTTTGTATTCGTCGATTTTGTCATCGATGTCGTTTTTTTTGGCGGATCTAACTAGGGCGTTCGTCTGGTTTCTAAGTTTCTTACACTGAGCAGTAAGATGCTTGATTTGGATATTGAGGTCAGGGTTGAATTTTTTCCAAGCTTTTTGCAGCACTTTCGTTTTTCATCGTACTTTTTGTCTCTGAGTTTAGCTGATTCGACAATATCTGAGTTATACCATGGCTCTTGGCGGGCTTTAACCCTGGTGGTTTGCAAGGGGGCCACGTTGTCTAGAGCATCGGTCAATTTGGTTTTAAAACCACACCATGCTCCTTCGACATCTGTACACTGCAGTTCTGGGGAAAAATCTGTATTCGCTAGTGTGTGATTTAAAGCCTCACTGGAGTAGTTTTAAGGCTTCTAGCTACAACTGTTTTGTGGCCACTAGCCTTGGGTTTGTGTATTTCACGCGTAGAGTAGATCATGTAATGATCACTAAGACCGCACTAAGACCGCATACAATAACTATCATTTCGGGTAATAGTTTCATCTTTATCGTAAAGGAAAGCAGATAAATCAATCAATGACCTAATAGTTGGATGTGTTGAAATAAAGACATTTTTCACAGCACATTCGGGACTTTAAACTTTGACTCCTGACATAAGGTCCATTCTTTATTATTTATTCATCATTTGAGCCACATAACCACCATTTGATGACATTTAGCCTCTCAGACCCCAAACTTTGAATGTTTTTGTGTATTGGATAAGATTTTGTCCACCATTCCATGCTGCAAATACAGCTCGATGGAGTTACCGGTAGGAGGTTTTTATATTATCATCACTTTATGGAGTTAGGAGGTTTTTCCACCATTAATGTGGAGATAGTTTTTTTGTCCATCATTGGTTGGAAATGTTGAATGGAGTCAGGAGGTTCTGTCAGAAGAGCTTTTTAATTATTTTCATTGGTTCAATATTTTGTATTTAAAAGCCACACGCAGTAAAAAGGCTGTTCAGTCGCACTGGAAAATGTAGAACGGCTCAGAATCTATGAGCCTCCTATAGAAACCTTTCTTATACAACAAAGTCTCTAACTAGATTACTTTTTGCAGGCTGTCCGGGTGCACATTGGGTTGTACAGTCATTCTCAGTACTCAGTCACCCTACAAAGTTAAAAGGGTCAGAACTGAGTAAAAGGTAAAAAGGAGAAAGGGAACCCTCCCTCCTCTTCTCACCCCTTTCCACCTCCACCTCCCTTCCTCCTCCTCACCTCCCCTTCCTCTCTCCTCTCCTCCTCTTAGGACTTTGCCACTTTTCAACCCATCTTCATGTAATAGGTTCTCACTAATGTTCATAATAAAATAGCACAATTTCTTTCCAAGTCTCTTAGGAGAGCTGTGGGAAGTTCAGAAATCCATATAAGTCTTGACATAATTAAAATAATAAGGGTAATAATAGTAGTAATAACAATAATAATAGTAATTAATAAATTGAAAGTACAGATACAATCAATATTAGAAGCATGAACAGGTTGTTTCAAGATGTGAGTACAAGGAAGTCCTGAAGCGGCCAAAATATGTAACAGATCTGATTGAAAGAGGGAGATTGTTCCAGTCAGATGGAGCTTTGTAGTGGAATGCCCTGCGTCCAGATACAGTGGTTATGTTTGGGGGGACAGTGAAATAGGGATGTTGTGAGTTCCTGAGTGGATATGGTGATGTGTATGGTTCCAGGGATTGTTTCAAATAAGATGGACAGTTGAAATGTACACATTTAAAAAGGAATAGGTACCAGTGAAGTTGCCTTCTTGCCTTAGGCTGCAGCCAATCAAGTGAACTATACAGATTGCAGTGGTGTGTTCTATACGGGCATCTTAGTACAAATCTACATAAGGAGTTATAGAAAACATTGAGAGGCTTGAGATTGGTGTCAGTGGCTGTTAGATAAACAATGTCAGCATAATCTACAATGGGAAGTAGTACTTGGAGTCACCCCTGATTGCAGTAGCCGGCAAGGGGCGGAGTGAACCCGGCGGGTGGGCGGGGTTAACGCGGCGGTTGAGCGACAGGGTTCACTCCGCCCCACCGGGTTCACCCCGCCCCCTCCTGAGCTGGCTTGGGAGCTATGCTTGGGAGCCGCCAGCCAGGGGCGGGGTGGGCTAACGCGGCGGTTGAGCGACAGCGTTCACCCCGCCCCCTCCTGAGCTGGCTTGGGATACTTGGGCAGCTGCAGTCAGTCAGTGATACTTTATTCCACGTGCATGGCAGACCACTCATGTTAAACAAACGCTAGCTTCATTACGTACTTGTGATATAATTATTTTCCTTACTTCAAAGGAGAAACAGTTAATAGATGGATAGAGTGAACATAAACTGCCATAGGTTTTTTTAACAGTGAGATCAATATGTGGTTTGAATGTGAGTTCAGGATCCAGTGTAATACCTAGGTATTAAACGGAGTGATGTTGCAACAGTGCCTCCTAGTGTTTACAAGCGGTACAGGATGTTATATCTATACTATAATTTTGCGAATGTCTGAGTGAGTGAGTGAGTGAGTGAGTGAGTGAGTGAGTGTCTGTCTGTCTGTCTGTCACAGCGTTTCTCCTCAGTGGCTGGAGCAATTGATCTGAAATCGCATCACCATCAGCATATGAACACACCTGACATAACTGTGAAGCCCGTTTGTCACTTTCACAAATCGTATGCTGTATATTCGCATTTTTATGATGTATCTATATCTATTTAGCCTACAGTACCTTTTGTGACCACACATGTTAAGGGAGGGGCGCTGTTGTTCAGGCCATGCACAATCACACACAAACCCACACACACACACACACACACGGGGGGGGGGGGGGGGGGGGGGGGGGGGTTTGTGCAGGCAGGCGGGCGGGGGGGGGGGGGGGGGGGGGGGGGGTTCTGGCCCTGTTACAGATGTTGTCCAAAAATCATGCAGATCGGTACACAGTATCTCTGTAGCCGTTAAATGGAACGGGTTTTTTCTTACATTGATGCTCCTACATATTAGCATGCAAGCACCAGTTAAAGTTACTTTCCATCCCTCATATACTGTGTGCACAGTGCACATCCCATAACCCACACACTGCACATCATTTCGGAGCTCATATCTTTGAACGGGTAAGGGCTAGTTTTAATAAAATACTTCATAGCCTCCTTTACTGCTGGTTGTAATTTCTCTATTCAATAATAATCCAATATATTAACATTAAGATCATTTCTTAAATGTATTTGATGATATAATTAAGTGTGCCTGCCATGCAATGCAATGGCAAAACACTTATTGTAATCCGCCATACTTATATATACTAGCCCTTACCCGTTCAAAGATATGAGCTCCGAAATGATGTGCAGTGTGTGGGTTATGGGATGTGCACTGTGCACACAGTATATGAGGGATGGAAAGTAACTTTAACTGGTGCTTGCATGCTAATATGTAGGAGCATCAATGTAAGGTTCCATTTAACGGCTACAGAGATACTGTGTACCGATCTGCATGATTTTTGGACAACATCTGTAACAGGGCCAGAACCCCCCCCCCCCCCCCCCCCCCCCCCGTGTGTGTGTGTGTGTGTGTGGGGGGGTTTGTGTGTGATTGTGCTAATGGCCTGAACAACAGCGCCCCTCCCTTAACATGTGTGGTCACAAAAGGTACTGTAGGCTAAATAGATATAGATACACCATAAAAATGCTAATATACAGCATACGATTTGTGAAAGTGACAAACGGGCTTCACAGTTATGTCAGGTGTGTTCATATGCTAATGGTGATGCGATTTCAGATCAATTGCTCCAGCCACCGAGGAGAAACGCTGAGACAGACAGACAGACACTCACTCACTCACTCAGACATTCGCAAAATTATAGTATAGACTAGTCCTTACCCGTTCAAAGATATGAGCTCCGAAATGATGTGCAGTGTGTGGGTTATGGGGTGTGCACTGTGCACACAGTATATGAGGGATGGAAAGTAACTTTCTGGTGCGTGCATGATAATATGTAGGAGCATCAATGTAAGAAATACCCGTTTCGTTTAAAGGCTACAGAGATACTGTGTACCGATCTACATGACAACATCTGAAAGAGGGCCAGCCAACACCCCCCCCCCCCCCCCCCCCCCCCCCCCCCACACACACACACACACACCCACACACACACACACACACACACACACACACACACACACACGCACACACACGCACACACACACACACACACAGAGCTGGTTAAACATGTTGCCCCATGCTAGATGCAGAATAGATATGCCTCATGCTAGATGCAGAATAGATAGTAGTTACACCATAAAAATGCTAATATACATACCCGTTCCATTTAACGGCTACAGAGATACTGTGTACCGATCTGCATGATTTTTGGACAACATCTGTAAGAGGGCCAAATAGGCTAAATAGATATAGATACACCATAGAAATGCTAATATACAGCATACGATTTGTGAAAGTGACAAACGGGCTTCACAGTTATGTCAGGTGTGTTCATATGCTGATGGTGATGCGTTTTCAGATCAATTGCTCCAGCCACCGAGGAGAAACGCTGAGACAGACAGACAGACACTCACTCACTCAGACATTCGCAAAATTATAGTATAGATATATATATATATATATAATGTTCCGACATTATATATAATTTCGGCACGTAATAACTGCCGCACCATTTACGCCACCGCCGCAATATATACATCAAAACGTGCGGCTCGGCCGGGAATGGGGTGCTATTACTTTTCTAAGAGAAAAGTTGTATCGTTTAATTGATATTAATTTATTAGTGAATTAATTTTACCCATTGACTTATAATGGGAATCGCAAAAACTCACATTCAATATTTTTTTTCTTGCAAACCATAGGGGCTACAGTTTCAAAACTTGGAGAGGAGATTCATAATGATATCAAGGATTAAATAAAAAATAATTTCGTCAGTTGGCCTCATGGTGGCGCTATAACAGTCCACTTTACCTTTCGGCCTGTAACTCTTGAACCGTGGGTCGAAAAATGAAAATTCCTTTTTCCCTGGATTCCTTGGGTCATGACGCATCTTTTCATATAGGCCACGCCCATTTGCGTCAGGATAGATTTTCCGCCATTTTGAATTTTCTTCAAAACACACTTTTTGCTCCTTTTCCTACATATTTTCTCCAAATGTCACAAAAATCGATACACACGATCTATGGACTCATGCGATAAAGATATTTAAACGATATTTTGATAGTCCATACCGTTCTTCCGTAACAGGGTTCCAAAGTTAGCGGGAGGAGCCCGTTTTGTAAGAAGTAGCCATAAATCACAAACGAAACATCCAGTCAACACCACATTTTAAACACAAGTGGGGGGCGCTATACTGAACATATACCCAAAAGCATTTCCACTTCGACCCATAGGGGGCACCACAAACGCGCAAAACGTAACCGCTAATGCTAATGCTAACAAATGCTAATGCTAACAAATGCTAATGCTAACACATGCTAATGCTAACAAATGCTAATGCTAACAAATATGCTAATGTTAACACATACAAGGTTGCACACACTTAGCGAGCTGCAGGCACACTTAAAATTTCTTAGAAATTTTCTTTTCTAGTTAAGTGTGCCTGCTATGCAATAGCAGAACACTTATTGTAATCCGCCATACTTAATGATAATAATGATCCCACAAATTTCGGCACGTAATAACTGCCGCACAATTTACGCCACCGCCGCAATATATACATCAAAACGTGCGGCTCGGCCGGGAATGGTGTGCTATTACTTTTCTTTCCGATCCGCGTTACCATTGCGACGTAATTCGCAAAAAACGACGCCCAAAAACCCCATTGACTTAGAATGGGGGAAACTTCAGCACGTAATAACTGCCGCACAATTTACGCCACCGCCGCAATATATACATCAAAACGTGCGGCTCGACCGGGAATGGTGTGCTATTACTTTTCTTTCTGATCCGCGTTACCATTGCGACGTAATTCGCAAAAAACGACGCCCAAAAACTCCATTGACTTTGAATGGGGGACTCCGAAAAAAACCCAGAAACTTTGGCGCCAAATCTGCCATACTTTTGCCTAGCAACGTCATTTAAAATGTAAAATGCTCACACAACTTTGGTCTTTTTCCGACCAATAGGGATGAGCTGTAATTGATTAAGCCCCGCCCCCTCTATAACAGGAAGTGCCCTTCACCAAACAGGAAGTGCCTCTATAATTCATGAACCGTTTGTCGTACAGACTCGCGGCTGGTGTCATACTTTTTTCCTCAAAATTTTTTTTTTCTCAAAGATTTTTTTTTCTCAATTTTTTTTCTCAAAATTTTTTTTCTCAAATTTTTTTTTTCTCAAATTTTTTTTTTCTCAAAAAATTTTTTTTTCTCAAAAATTTTTTTTTCTCAATTTTTTTTTCTCAAATTTTTTTTTCTCTTTTTTTTTTTCTCAAATTTTTTTTTCTCAAATTTTTTTTTCTCAAAAAATTTTTTTTTCTCAAATTTTTTTTCTCAAAATGTTTTTTCCTCAAAAATTTATTTTTCTCAATTTTTTTTTCAATTTTTTTTTTCTCAAAAAACTTTTTTTTTCTCAAAAAACTTTTTTTTTTCTCAAAAAACTTTTTTTTTCTCACAAAACTGTCGTTAAAGTGCGACCCGTGATAACGGCCAAAAATGCGCCAAAACGCCACTAATTAGTCGAAATGGCTGACTTCCTGTTTGGTTTCTGATTGGCTGCTGGCCTTGTGACGTGGGTAGAGCTGCGAGGGCCCGGTCATCGCTGCTTGCAGCTTTAATTCATTAATCGTCCATGACCTTAATTGGGGCCTATTTCGCCAAACAGGAAGTGCCCCTCACCAAACAGGAAGTGACCCTTGATCTCGTGAACCGTTTGTCATACAGACACGCGGGTTGCGTCAAATGACAAGATTAAGAGTCCTTAAACTTAATTGGGGCCTATTTCGCCAAACAGGAAGTGCCCCTCACCAAACAGGAAGTGACCTGTTTTCTCGTGAACCGTTTGTCGTACAGACATGTGGGTGGTGTCATATGAAGAACAATAATGTTAAAGTTTATGCAAAAAAATGCTAATGTTAATAACGCTAATGCTAACACCAACCGCTACACAAGGTTGCACAGACTTAGCGAGCTGCAGGCACACTTAAAATTTCTTAGAAATTTTCTTTTCTAGTTTATTATGTTTTCCCAACATTTTCCAATAAATTGACAGCAATTTTCAGACTTATTATGACGATTATATTTTTTAATTATTGGACATGAATCCATCCATACAACAAACGGTTTTATATTGAATAAGCCTCAAACAGTTTCTCTCCCAGTGGCGTCAGTTCAGAAAAAGCTAAGGTATGGCAACATGACTGGTGTCTTGCACGCGCGCCTTCGCGCGCATGCAAAACACCAGTCATGTTGCCATACCTTAGCAACAGGCACGATTACAGTACATTTTATTATTTCCCTCTTTAGCCAAGGTATGGCAGCTGCCATAGCTTGCCATACCCACCCAATTGACGCCTCTGCTCTCTCTCCATTCCATGTGTCCTGGAACGCTGCCACGGCACGGTGGGCGGTGACGTCACCATTGTTTACTTTTTCCCACTGGCCCCGCCCCCTGGCTGCTAGCATCACCAGGCTAACGGTGTTAGCTTCTGTTACCTCCCCATACACACACACAGAGAGAGATGGGCTAACAGTGTTAGCTTCTCCTGTTTTAGTCCCAACGAACAACAGGCTGTTGAGATCTGTGTGTGCGTGTCTGTGTGAGCGCCTGGAGGAGAGGCCAAGCCAAGGTAGGGTTTATTACTTTAATAAAAATTGTTGTGTCGGTGTGTGCGTGTGTGTGTGTACACTACAGTATGTCGTGTGTGTGTGTGTGTGTGTGTGTGTGTTGCTGCTAGCCGTTGTGTTGTGTTGTCTCCAACAGCTTTTGTTGTTGTGTAAATAAATGAGTTGAGTTATTGTGTAATAAATGTTTCATCTGCTGTTCTCTGCTCCAAAAGAGCTGATCTACAAGCAGCTGTCTGTCCACACGTCGATAGCTTGTTTGGAGATCTACTCTTTCCCACAGTGTATGCATGAGCTTTTAGTAAATATACATTTAACATATGATTAGATATTACTGTTGCACCTTACAGACAGTAAACATCTTAACTATAGCTTTATGTAAGAGGACAGTTACTGAACATGAAACTGTTCTTTGACTCATTGTTGTTCCTTTTTCCCAGTAATGTTTGACATGAACTTCTAGAATGGATGAAAGTGTCTTTATATTGAGAACCACTGCTGTAGATGACAATACCAGTCAGTTTGGTTGATTGAATATTTTATTAGAAAAAAATGGAGAACAGTTCAAGTACTGTATAGTTCAAGTACACCCCAAATAAGTCCTTTTACGGTCTTGTTTACCTTGGTGTTCAATTCATGGACATTAAATAATGTAATATTCTATCAGAGTATTGCCATGTACAGTATGTTCTCCAGTGCTGTGGTTATCATCCTTTTCAGACCCCCACAATAATCATATTTGAACTGGGGACCCCCCACAATAATCATATTTGAACTGGGGACCCCCAGAAATAAATCATTATAATCAACAAGGTGTTGTGAGCTTGATTGTAGAAACTATTGTAGCCATTTTCACAGTGTAGGCCAAACAGTGTTCGTTAGACTTGACAAGATCGGTATTAATCCAGAAATGTGCAGATACCCTGTTGCACTTACAGTGCACTGACTATACGTTAGTTTATTTACTGTTGAGTGAGAAAACAATGTTGCACATCAAAGCCAATCATCTGGGGACCCCCCGTAATAATTAGGGGACCCCTGCTTTAGTGGACATCAAATACACATACTGTAAACATATAAAATATAAAGTATACAAGGGTCTTGAATGAATGTGTAGGGACTTCAACGTTATGAACATTTTACTTACCATTTAATGAACTGTTTTTATGATGTTGGTATCTGCGGTTATGCAGCTGATGACGTGTCCACATTCTTGGTGAAAATGACACCAAGGGCTTGTAGATCTGACGTGTTTTGAGGCAGAATGGATGCAGCTCATTACAAACAAGCTTGTAGATCTGATGTGTTTTGAGGGAAAATGGATGCAGCTCATTACAAACAAAGCTTGTAGATCTGATGTTTTAAGGCAGAATGGATGCAGCTCATTACAAACAAGCTTGTAGATCTGATGTGTTTTAAGGCAGAATGGATGCAGCTCATTACAAACAAGCAGTGCTACATTGTATTTAAATGCATCAAAACATCCTGGTGTTTATGATGTACTAGACCTTACCCGTTTGAAGATATGTGCTCCAATATATGTGCAGAGTGTGGGTTATGGAGAAAGTAACTGTAACTGGTGCGTGTGTGAGAATATGTGGGGGCATCATAATGTAAGGAGCAGCCCATGGAGGAGTGTATATTTTTTGATGGATACAAATAATTTAACAGCTAAATTAGGTGAATAGAAGTATGAGGATGTATGCGCTTGCTCTACATAATTTTGCCATACCCGTCGGAAGATAAGACACACATCAAATGCACCCGGTGCATGAGTGACCCGTGCATGCAGGCAAACCACATGAGAGAGAGAGAGAGAGAGAGAGAGAGAGAGAGAGAGAGAGAGAGAGAGAGAGAGAGAGACACACACTGCAACAACTGTGAGATTGGTGGGTGTGGGGTTACAGATCCCATGGCCTGGAGGAACGGACCGTTGCCCTGACAACAGGCTGAAGTTGAGTTGAACAGAAGTGGTATAAAAACGCTAATTAATAGCTTGAATTTGGTGAAAATGGAAATCGGGCTCCGTCAGCCTCTGTATAATGCTAATGGCCAATGAAAAATTTGAAAATTGGGATCAGTTGCTGAAGAGATAAAGGTGGAAATGCATTTGTGAATGACCTACTGACTGACTGACTGACTGACCTCTCTCTAAAATTATATAATGGATGGAGTTCTATTCGGACTTTAAGGGTTATAAATGCTTTGGTTGGTTCTGGTTGCATTATGCCTTTATTGTTTGTACATGTACTGTTTTTATTGATAGATTGAATACTTTATTAGACATATGTAAACAGACATTAGGGCTAAAAGGATAATGCAACAAAGTCCTGAGAACTTGTTTCTATTGCGGTTATATGTATTCAATTAATCAGCATAGCATATAAAATAAATAGCACATTAATACATGATATCAACAAATGCAAAACATTATTATGTACAAAGGAGAAACAGGGGAATGTGTGAAGAGAATGACAGTACCTTTCTGTGGAAAAATATGTTGTTTACCTGTTATTAGTTAGTTAGTGCTGCTTAAAAACCTGCATGAATATTTGTGTCTAAAATAGATATAAATGCATTGTTTATCTGCTTATTAAATAGATTTATAGGCAAACATTCTGTGAAAATAGCAGATCTACAAGCTCACAACACATTGCGTTTTTGTAATGCATTGTGAGCTTGTAGATTCTCTGCAAAGTTTTATTGTTTGTCATACAAAGGTGTTGTGCCAGATACCCTCACAAAAACATGCAGTAATCCTGGTCTCTATACTGCCTGATGGAGGGGAAAGGAACTGGTTGGAATAACGTGTTCCTTCCACGCGCTACATCCAACCAGGGAAACTCCCCCCTGTCCGGTGATAAGAAGCAGCTTGTTCACTCCTCATACACTGAAGGAAGCATAAACTCAGTTTGGGGCTCTCCCCAGGTTGGCAGAGGGAGAGCAGAGCCCATGATTACAGCTTAGGCAATTGGCACTGGGTGAAGAAAAAAAAATGTAATCTTTCCCCAAGCCTTTACATACACAATTCAAGTCCGTCATAATCATTTAACCAAAAAAAAGTTAACACAAATAGATGACATTTGCAAAATAATAGAGGTCTTAATATTCATCATTTAATGTACAGTTAAAAACATAACCTCACTTTCAATTCCCTCCAAATCACACAACAAACTGTGGGCTACACCAGAGCTGCTGTGTAGCTCTGTGGATGTGTGCCAGGGGTCGGGCCAGCGGGCCTGGCGGGGCGTTTATCTCCTCCACCTGCTCACTGTGTTTGTACATAAACACCACAGCCTGGGCCGCTGTTTACAGTCGCCATGGAAACTATCACTGCTTCAACAAACAGCAGTGTTTAGCCTTCGTTAGCTTGTCCTCTGACTCTGACGCTTATAAAGCCTTGTGGAGGCAAGCTGCTTCTAAAGAACGCTCTGTTCCCTTTCAAAGTAAAGCACCCTGTGTTCCCTTTCAAAGTAAAGCACTCTGTTCCTTTTCAAAGTAAAGTAACTGTTGTTATCATAGGCCTAGATTCTATAGATCTTTTTTAATTAATCGAATTATCGAACAGAGTTTTTATATATATTTTTGATGTGAAAATAGCAGATCTACAAGCTCACGTCAAGTTGCATTGTGAGCTTTTAGATGTTTTTATATATGTGTTTTTTAATCGATGTGTTTTAAGTAACTGTTGTTTTTACATTTTGGGGGTGATTAAATCGTGGGCCTCTTTCAGTTGATATTTGAATATGTGGGATTAGTTTTGTATACAGAAAAGACATGTTTTCATGGAATGGCTCGAAGGCTGATTTATATTTTACTGTAAGTGTAAAGGATTGGAAGGGACGGGAGGGGGGATGCTGTTTGCTGCTATACATTTTGATTATTTCACTGAAATGCACCTGCTGCTGTCTGTTTAAACTTGTTCCTTATGCACCGTATGCCCAGCCTCCTTATGCACCTTATGCCCCTTAAGTCTAACCTCCTTATGAACATACTGTACTAGGACTGTCACGATTATGAAACGATTTAATTGTGTTTTTGTCGTTGACAATTACATTTCTGTTTGGCTTGTAGGCTTTAAAGTTGCACATGGCAGGCATGACACATAACCTAAATATACAAAGAAATTCCTGACATATTTGACAACTTTATACTTAAAAACAAACATTGATCACGTCCAACCCAGATTTGGCACAAAAGAGTGGTCAAATTAGTTCTCCTGCTATACCACTAAATTGTGGAACGCCCTATGAGCCTTAAAGGAAACAACACTGAAAATACAAATGCAAACTTCTAATAAATTATTTACTTCAATCAATGTCTAACCTCCGTTTGCACCTTTTCTCTCTCTCTCTCTCTCTCTCTCTCTCTCTCTCTCTCTCTGTCTCTCTCTCTCTCTCTCTCTCTCTCTCTCTCTCTCTCTCTCCCTCATTGGTTGCAGGTGAGTCTCGTCCAGATGCATGAGTCTGGGTCAGATCAGACCAGCCAATCACACGCTCACGCGGACACAGCCAGGAACTTCACAGACAACGATGATTGGCTGAGCATCAACCAGAACCCTCCCACTGAGGCGCCCAGAGCCAATCATCATCATCATCATCAACAACACCAGGTCAGCGGCATCTGTCGATCATCTGTCAGTCATCCTCAGCAACACCAGGTCAGCGTCTGTCACAGTCTGAACACATTGATTACCGAATGAACCGAATTTCTTTTTTTTCTTTTTTTTGGCTGTGGCCACAAAAACATGATTTTAACCCTTTCTCTACACTTTCTTGGAGAAAATCTTCCTCCTTGTATAATCATAATTACTGATTATCATGTTTTAGGGGGGAAACAAATGTTTGCACCCCATCTTTAAAATTAACGGAACATTTTGGATTCTTTATTTTTTCATTTTCAATTTTTACTGTACCGAAACCGTGAGCCAAAAACCGAGATACGAACCGAACCGTGGGCTGACTGAACCGTTGTACCCCTAGTTAAGACTATGAACTAGTAGTTTTTATAACTCAGAAATGCAGAAACGCCAGTAATTTTCAAGATTTTACCTCATTTTGAACAAGCCGCGGAAGTGTTCACGCCGTTTGTAACATCCATCGATCATGTCTTCTTTCATCCGGTGAAGAAAGATTGTGACCGCGACGAACTGTTCTTTAGTTATGGTTGAAAAAATGTGTCTGTGGACGATTTGGATGATCTAGGAGTAGAATCCTAGATAAATCCACTTTTCTGAATTCTCTAGCATTATTGGTCTGAATGGAAAGACAGATACTCGGATCTGTCTTTACTGCGGGGTGTATAAGACGGTCTGATATTAACCCATGTAGAACGGGTACACATTATTGCGTATCATTATTTTATGCTTTAACTATTGAAAAATAGCAGATATACAAGCTCACAGCGTGGCACCGAGTGCCGCCCTGCGAGCTTGTAGATCTGCTATTTTTGAAAAATTGTGAAAATTAAAATGTTGGCCCGATTCTAGAAGTGTCTTTTGAATCCTTCTAAGATTTTTGGAAAAAACTATGTTTCTATGTCAGCAATCTGGCCAGCCATCATGAAAGAAAAGGTCCTTTTCAATTAACTGGAGCTCAGTTAGTCTGTTCTTGAGAGACTACTGTGTCAGTGGTTCTCAAACCTTTTCATGTGAAGGACCCCAAAATGATATGTATTTGGCCACGGACCCCATCTCAAAATATTTAGTTCCAGGGACCACCCAGAACCAAAATTTGAGTTACAAATGTTCGCTTTGAAAATACATATATTCAAAGATTTGCACACATTTTCACGACTTTTTCAAAAATAGCAGATCTACAAGCTCGTTGTGAGCTTGTAAATCTGCTATTTTTCACTGGTTAAAGTATTCAATAATTCTAGGCCTAAATGGGTTTTATACAATCAAAAGACAGATTTACGCGTATTGGCTCATATGGCGTATATGGCAGCCAAGTGTGGTAAAATCTGAAAACATGTTTTGGCGTAAATGGCGGCTAAAGAGTTAATATCGCTGTTGGCTACTGTAAGAACGATCTGTGGTTGCTAGGAGACCACTTTATGCATTGTCACTTGTTTTTTATGTCTTTTGTTTGTCTCTTTTTTTTGCTTGACTGCAAATCTACAAAATGTTATTTACAGTAGATGGCATGTTGCATAGACAGAGCCTAGGGTCATGGTTTACCTGCTATCCTTCACTCTGTAGTTTGTTGACTGTAGTTTGTTGACTGTAGTTTAGGGGTCTTCAACGTTTTCAGGCCAAGGACCCCTTAGTTGAGAGAGAGATGAAGCAGGGACCCCCGCAACCTTTTCATAGATTCCATATAGTTTCATTGTTTGACAGCACAATCATCAGTGTATTTTGGATTCATGTCAATTTAGATAGATAGATAGATAGATAGATAGATAGATAGATAGATATATAGATAGATAGATACCTTTATTATCCCAAGGGGGAAATTCAGTAATTTGTGTTTTCAGATATTTAACAGCTTGAACCGTCTATACCTAATATTCTTCACCTTTCACTCTGTACTTAGTCTGCTCTTTTCCCCCCCTACACCAAACCTCTTTGCCAAAAATAGCCGATCTACAAGCTTGCGCTGCGAGGCGTTGTGAGCTTGTAGATCGGCTATTTTTGGCTGAAGTTCTCAGATTAAGGACACTAGGTTTCCTGTGGTTAATATAAAAAAAGGAGAAAAAAAGTTCCTATCGCGCAAAGATTTGGAGGACCACCGCCTATAGTAACTCTGAGGACCCCCTAGGGGTCCCGGACCCCCTGTTTGAAGGCCCTTGCTGTAGTTTGTTGACTCTTGTAGAAGAGCGTCTGCTAAATGGTTCGTTGTAGTAAACCGTGAAACCATCCAGAAGAATGTGTTTACTGAGTGTTTAGTTTTGTTTGTTATTTTGTTTTCTGCTGTTCTTCTACTCTTACCAAGGGTGTCACACCAAATTCTGGGCCCCGGGCACAAGGATTCACTGCGGCCCCCCCCCCATGAATGTTCTTCATAGGGGGAGCGGGTTTAACCCATTTAGACTTGGACACATTTATTACACATTTATTACACAACATTAACTATTGAAAAATAGCAGATATACAAGCTCACAGAGCTTGTAGATCTGCTATTTTTTTGAAAAATCGTGAAAAAGTCTTTGAAAAACATGTTTCTATGTCAGTGTTGCTCAAACTTCTTCATGGGAAGGACCCCCAAAATTATATGTATTTGGCCATGGACACCCATCTAAAAATATTTAGTTCCAGGGACCCCCCCAGAAGCAAAATTTGAGTTACAAATGTACAAATGTCGCTTAAAAAGTACATATATTCAAAGATTTGCACACCTTCACGACTTTTCAAAAATAGCAGAACTACAAGCTCGCTGTGAGCTTGTATATCTGCTATTTTCGCAATAGGTAAAGTATAAAAAAATTAAGGCCCCTCCACACCTTGGGCCCTGGTAACTCAGTCCCACTTTTCCCCCCCTTGTGAGTTGTGACGCCCCTGACTCGCTAAGAGAGAGCCTTTCTTTCTCCTCCCGACACAACTTACTCAATATCCTAAAGTGTTTGTACACATCTGACTGTCTGACCCAACATATACTTAAACACAGGGTAAATAGAGTTGTTGTCAAAACACACTCTCCTAAATAACATTCTTAACATAAAAAAACAAATCTAACAAAAACACATGAAGATGTAAGCAGCTGTATCAGGTGACATGCTGCTGCTGTTATATGGAAATGTGTTCCTGTGTTGTTTACATACGGTTGTTTTATTGGCTGCGTGGTCACATGCTGCTATATGGAAATGGGTTCCTATGGAAATTTGTTGCTGTGTTGTTTACATGAAGGGTGTGGGAAAGGTTAGGTTTATAGAGACAACCTGAGGCTCGAATACCTTCAACAGCCTCATTAACTCTTTCCATGCCACAGAGGTAGATTGACGAGAATCATTGAATCGCGAATAATAAAATTTGATTCTTTTTTTTATTATTATTATTATTTTTTTTTCATTTAAGATGTCAAAATGACCTGAGATCAGAGAGATGCTTTTCTCGTTTGTGTGTTGGCTCCCTCGTTTAGCTGATTGAGAAAATGTGTGTCCATTCTAGTGGATGGACACTTTTTTTGATTCATTCAGCTCTATCTCTGGAACCATTTGTCTGCTTGACAAAATTATTTTTGCCACTGAATCACAACAACTGTGTCTAACTAAAACTACAACTAAAATCTAAAAAAAGAAAATCTTTTTTTTTCATTGCATAGTAAAGAAAAACATACAAAATCCTGGCACAGCTACCTTGGGGCCATTTGGCCCTGGCATGGAAAGTGTTAAAGCTACCGTCTGTCAGTGATGTGTTAGTTTAAAACACCATGTTTTAGTTTTTTTGTTGTCAACAGTCTGTCTGTCACGTCACACTTTTCCCCTACTCATAGCTCCGCCACCGTTGCCCCGATCCATGCCAAACATTGCACACACACACACTCCTTGGCTGCCAAACCACAACCTCCACCCCTTATCTCCCACATGGCCCTCTTCTAGCGCCACCATGAGGCCAATTCTTGCAAGACACTTTTTTGGACACTGCTCCTAAAGATTTTGCCCTAAAATCACGCAAATCAGTACACAGTATCTCCAAAGTCATGTCATCAACATGGATCTGTCCCATTTCCCATTGCCTACATTGCCTTCTAAAGTTTGTGTATGCGACCTGGCGGTTGCTTATCTCCCAATGTAGGGAGTCTTACTGGTAGTTTTTTGTTGTCAAAGCCATATAATGTGGTCGGACTTTTTACATGTTTATCCTGTACAATATATGAGCTCTGTCTCCTGATTGGATGTTTATCCTGTACAATATTTGAGTTCTGTCTCCCGATTGGATGAACATGGTATCCCGACCTGCAAATGTATTTCCTGTTTATTGAAGACAGTCTCAAAGCGTGTTGTAATCTCTGGGTTAAATCTCTACCTGTTGTGTCTTGGTACAGTGGGTTAAATCTCTACCTGTGGTGTCTTGGTACAGTGGGTTAAATGTCTACCTGTGGTGTCTTGGTACAGTGGGTTAAATCTCTACCTGTGGTGTCTTGGTACAGTGGGTTAAATCTCTACCTGTGATGTCTTGGTACAGTGGGTTAAATCTCTACCTGTGATGTCTTGGTACAGTGGGTTAAATCTCTACCTGTGGTGTCTTGGTACAGTGGGTTAAATCTCTACCTGGGATGTCTTGGTACAGTACCTGGGATGTCTTGGTACAGTGGGTTAAATCTCTACCTGGGATGTCTTGGTACAGTGGGGAAAGATGCTTAGGAAGTGTAGCTCAGTTTCCATAAACACAAACTAAGTTCCTGGTGTATTAAAGGAGTAGTTCACCCCCCCCCCCCCAAATGACTATTTTTCTATTGATTAGTCACCCCATGGAGCCTTGAGTTCAATAATATCTTTTTGTATTCATCGCATTCCTAAGACAAAAAAAAAGTATTATAGTAAATTTAGCCCAATTGATTCAGGATGGGGACCCAAATACAAGGCCCTGGATGGGGACCCAAATGCATTTGTGTGAGAATCAATGGGGGTCCATTTACTTGACCCTTGACCCTAAATTTAACCCCATTGATTCTGACCCAAATGCATTTGGGTCCCCATCCATGGGGGTAAATTTACTATAATGTCTTAGGAATGCGACAGATACAAAAAAGAAAAACATATTATTGAAAGTCTCCATGGTGTGATTAATCAATCAACACATTTGGGGTGTGAACTACTCCTTTAAATTAGTCAACAATTAAAGGAGCTATAGTCAACTTTTTCATTGTAGGGCCGATACTTTGTTTACATCCTAGTCAATAGACTAGAATGTAAACAAAGTGTCGGTCTGACAATGATTATTTTATCATTATTTTACTTTTTGTGGTCATTTTTGAATAGAAACACATATATGAAGCTTATTTTTTTTATAAAATATTTTCTAAACATTATTTTTATTTTAGCATCCGTTTTTCAAGATTTTTTTTACTATAGCTCCTTTAACACTCATGTCAGGAGGGAGAAGAGTATTGGACAAGTTGTCCTTTTTTTTATTATTTTATTTTTATTTATTTTTATTTATTTTTATTTTTATTTTTATTTTTATTTATTTTTATTTTTTTTTGAGAAGGGGGAAAACGGTGTCATGGTATGCCTTTGACCTAGGCCTGTCCTCTAAAAATCGACGAATCGACGCGTCGTTTTAAGCCCCCGGAATCGACGCCAATTGTTTGAGTCGAGCCGTCAAAAATATATAATTTTTTTATCACACCAGTATACTGTGGTGCGGTATGAGAGCGCTGGACTGTGACTGTCATGTAATTCTTATTGAGTCCATACTTCCTACTACTTGTAAACTAGACTTAAAAATAAAATCAGTTCACGTGACTTGAAAGTTGCCTTGATCATATAACAGGGAGCTCTTATTTTGAAGTTAACCGCTTGGAAAGGAAATGCGTCGACGTGTTGTTATTCTACTTGAGAGCTGGCCAAAGAAGCAGCAGAGCCAGCGCGATGCGCTTTCACTTTCACTGCCGTGCCGTGGGTGTGTGGTGGTTGGACTCAGGCTGAGGAATAGCGACGGGCGAACTGTTTTCTTTTTATTATCTCGCACCAGATCGGCAACATAGCTCTTTTGATACAGCAGCGGTGCTCTGAGAAAATACAACTTGTGGAAATAATACACGACATGCTGTCAAAGAGATGCATTATTCTCTCCTCCGTTGTTCTACTCTGCTCCACAATTCACAATTACGCACGGCAAATTACGCACGGCTGGACGCAATCTTATCGTCATTAATGTCCAGTGTCCACCGCTATCATGTCTCAATATGCACGGTAGTTCATGGATCTAATTCACTTTAAAGGCTTAAAACATATTGCTGTTTTATTGTATTACGTTGACGTGGTTTAAAAGCTTAAAGCACCACTTTTTTTTTTTTTTTTTTTTTTTTTTTTACATAAACGATTCGTCGACGCGTCGGATTAACCCCCGCGACTCGAATCGACTTGATAAATCCTGCGTCGAGGACAGCCCTACTTTGACCCCTCCTTTCCATGGGAATACACACACATATCCAACTCCACTCCTAGTTAACTGATACATGCTTGTTCAGGCCAGCTTTATCTCTGCTCAGCTAGGACTGAAAGATATTATTTATTGTGTAGCTACTTGTTACTTATCGTTGACTAATGTCTCTCAACTATTGGGTGACTTGCAGTACATCTGGTTGGAACGACGGCAGCAGCGACTAAACTAACATCATGTTGACTCAACCCCGTCCAGTCACTGAGCACACACACACACACACACACACACACACACACACACACACACACACACACACACACACACACACACACA
Source organism: Nannobrachium achirus (assembly GCF_963921795.1). Lineage (NCBI taxonomy): Eukaryota > Metazoa > Chordata > Actinopteri > Myctophiformes > Myctophidae > Nannobrachium > Nannobrachium achirus. The sequence continues at coordinate 7,822,428 of NC_137818.1, read as the reverse complement.
CACACACACACACACAGGGGCGTCACACCAAATTCTGGGCCCTGGGTACAAGGATTCACTGCGGGCCCCCCATGAATGTTAACTATTGAAAAATAGCAGATATACAAGCTCGCAGCGCGGCACTCGGTGCCGCGCTGTGAGCTTGTATATCTGCTATTTTTGAAAAATCTTGAAAATGTGTGCCAAGAAACCTATGTTTTCATGTCGGTGATGCTCAAACCTTTTCATGTGAAGGTCCCCCCATCTCAAAATATTTAGTTCCAGGGACCCCCCAGAAGCAAAATTTGAGTTACAAATGTTCACTTAAAAAATACATATATTCAAAGATTTGCGCACATTTTCACGACTTTTCACGACCGCGCTGTGAGCTTGTATATCTGCTATTTTTCAATAGCTAAAGTTACTAGGGCCCCTCCACCTTGGGCCCTGGTACCTCAGTCCCACTTTCCTACCCCTTGTGACGCCCCTGCACACACACACACACACACACACACACACACACACACACACACACACACACACACACACACACACACGCACACTGCATTGTCGCTCCTCTGGTATTGACTTGTTAATAACTCACACTAACATCTGACATCATAGATTTTCAGTAACGTTCCATGTCTCTTAACTGAAAGCTGTTGTCTCATTGCAACATCATGAACTTTATGAAGTATGATGCAATGTTTAGAGATCACTAATGTTTTATTGTTGACATTCTACGACCAACATGCATACATACTGTACATGTTGTATGGCCAACATGCATACATACTGTACATGTTGTATGGCCAACATGCATACATACTGTACATGTTGTATGGCCAACAACATGTATACATACTAGGTCTGCACGACATGTACAACATGTCATATCAATATCGATATGATATACGATATTACCGTACACATTTCATATTCAATTGTTTAATTGTTGCAACAGTGAAAACTATGCATTATTAAAAAAAATATAAGAAAAATCAAAACAGCATAATAACAAGTCCATATCACTCATGATTTTAAATGCTATTGGGTTCCCACACTTTTATTTGATATTCTAAGTGTAGCAAATGGCAACGATATGGCCGAAATATATCCCCAGGGCGATATATTTCCCATATCTTGCCTTTTGCGATACTGATATTGCGCATGGCCATACCGCGATTATGATGCGATAACCATATATTGTGCAGCACTAATACATACTGTACATGTTGTATGACCGACATGCCTATCTAGATCAGTGGTCCTCAACCCTTTCAGGCCTCGACACCCAAAACAGCTGCTATCTGTCAGTTCTAGATGTCATTCTCTAGAACAGGGGTTTTCAAAGTGGGTGACGGGGCACCCTGGGGTGCCGCGAGATCATTTGACAATATTTGGAATTTATTTGGACACTTAAAAAAATATTTAGTATCATTTTAAACTTGAAGTACAAAGTTATTTTCTGTCAGTTCTAACCAAAATGGCTTTTATCTCAACGTTTTCCTCGCAACATAATCACCAAAATATCGTCACTGTCGGGCAAAAACCTCGTATCTCCAAGTTTCAAATGTGTACGTCTTTTGGTAAAGCAAAGCCCTGCTTCATCATACAAGACTGTCGCACAAAACTAGTGAAAACAGCAGATCTACAAGCATGTGTGCTTGTAGATCTGCTGTTTTCAATAGTTTAGTACATTTTATAGATGATAAATACAAAACGAACGGTTTTGGACATACAAGTTTTCCACCCGACGACGACGATATGCTATAAATATAATATAAGGTGCTGGGAGTGAAAATTATAATGTAGGGGTGCCTTGGATTAAACAAATATTTATGGGGTGACCTGAGACAAAAAAGTTTGGGAACCCCTGGTGAGGTTGTGTGTTTGTTGCAGTAATATCTTCATATGTGAACAAATGTATGTTCAGCTGGTCTGTGGCCCCGCCCATCAGGGGCCCCGTCACTATGCAACCATCAGAGAACCAGTATCTCTATGTGTTTGTGTTTTTTAATAAATGAACGCCCTGGCCTAATGGACCGCCTTCATCATATAGCGCTTTTCTCCAAAGCGCCTTACAACAATGTATTTCACATTCACACACATGCAAGGCACCAAGCTGCTCACCAGGAGCTACTGGGGGTTCAGTGTTTTGCTCAAGGACTCTTCAACACATAGCCAGGAGTAGGAGGGAATCGAACCTGAAACCTTTGGATTACGCTCTGTACCTCCTGAGCTACGCACGCACACATGCACACTTCATCGCACACCCATTTGGTGCATGGCTTGTAGATCTGTCATTGTTGAGTATTGAGCTTGTAGATCTGTTATTATGGAGTATAGAGCTTGTAGATCTGTTATTGTGGAGTAAAGAGCTTCTAGATATGTTATTGTGGAGTATAGAGCTTGTAGATATGTTATTGTGGAGTATAGAGCTTGTAGATCTGTTATTGTGGAGTATAGAGCTTGTAGATCTGTTATTGTGGAGTATATAGCTTGTAGATCTGTTATTGTGGAGTATAGAGCTTGTAGATCTGTTATTGTGGAGTATATAGCTTGTAGATCTGTTATTGTGGAGTATAGAGCTTGTAGATATGTTATTGTGGAGTATAGAGCTTGTAGATCTGTTATTGTGGAGTATAGAGCTTGTAGATATGTTATTGTGGAGTATATAGCTTGTAGATCTGTTATTGTGGAGTAAAGAGCTTGTATATCTGTTATTGTGGAGTAAAGAGCTTGTAGATCTGTTATTGTGGAGTATAGAGCTTGTAGATATGTTGTTGCGGAGTATATAGCTTGTAGATCTGTTATTGTGGAGTATAAAGCTTGTAGATCTGTTATTGTGGAGTATAGAGCTTGTAGATATGTTATTGTGGAGTATAGAGCTTGTAGATCTGTTATTGTGGAGTATTGAGCTTGTAGATCTGTTATTGTGGAGTATATAGCTTGTAGATCTGTTATTGTGGAGTATCGAGCTTGTAGATCTGTTATTGTGGAGTATTGAGCTTGTACATCTGTTATTGTGGAGTATAGAGCTTGTAGATCTGTTATTGTGGAGTATTGAGCTTGTAGATATGTTATTGTGGAGTATAGAGCTTGTACATCTGTTATTGTGGAGTATCAAGCTTGTAGATCTGTTATTGTGGAGTATAAAGCTTGTAGATCTGTTATTGTGGAGTATATAGCTTGTAGATCTGTTATTGTGGAGTATCAAGCTTGTAGATCTGTTATTGTGGAGTATCAAGCTTGTAGATCTGTTATTGTGGAGTATATAGCTTGTACATCTGTTATTGTGGAGTATCAAGCTTGTAGATCTGTTATTGTGGAGTATCAAGCTTGTAGATCTGTTATTGTGGAGTATTGAGCTTGTAGATCTGTTATTGTGGAGTATATAGCTTGTACATCTGTTATTGTGGAGTATCAAGCTTGTAGATCTGTTATTGTGGAGTATCAAGCTTGTAGATCTGTTATTGTGGAGTATCGAGCTTGTAGATCTGTTATTGTGGAGTATCGAGCTTGTAGATCTGGTATTGTGTGAAGCATTGATAACTGGACATCCTCTGTTATTTAATATCGTATATAACCAATAAGACGCCTAAGCGGCCGAAATGAGTTTTCTCAGAAGGGTGGCTGGTATCTCCCTTAGAGATAGGGTGAGAAGTTCAATCACCCGAGAGAGACTTGGAGTAGAACCGCTGCTCCTTCACTTGGAAAGGAGCCAGCTTAGGTGGTTCGGGCATCTAGTACGGATGCCCCCGAGCGCCTTCCTAGGAAGGTCCTCGATGCACGTCCCACTGGGAGGAGACCCCGTGGCAGACCAAAGACCAGATGGAAGGATTATATCTCCAGACTGGCCTGGGAACGTCTCGGTATACTCCCAGAGGGAGTGGAGGAAGTTGCGCAGGATAAGGAAATCTGGAAGTCTCAGTTGGAACTGTTACCCCCGCGACCCGGTTCCGGATAAGCGGTTGAAGATGGATGGATGGATGGATGGATATATAACCAATAAGACGCCTAAGGGTGAAAACGACTTGGCCATCCGTCCAAAGGGATTTGGTTCCCCTGACATCACAGTGATTATATATTGGCATTCACAGATATGGGCTTAGTTAATATTGATGACATCAGGGATCCCCATATATGGGCATAAAAGGGATTTGGTTCCCCTGGTATCACAGGGATCTCATCTCCATATCTCCATATATGGACATAAAAGGGATTTGGTTCCCCTGGCATGACAGGGATCTCCATTATGGCAATAAAAGGGATTTGGTTCCCATGACATTACAGTGATGTCAGAGCGTGAGAGTCAATCAACAAGAGAAGACAAGCGTTACCCATATAGACAGACAGACAGACAGACAGACAGATACGGTCAGGATGTGACGGTTTTGATAGTAAACTGTGACCTACGGTCGCAAATAAACAACCTAACCGTACAGACTTTACTGGTGCGTGCATGCACGCACACACGCACGCACGCATGCACGCGTGCGTGCGTGCGTGCGTGCGTGCGTGCGTGCGCACCAGCAGAAACCCAGAGATGAGGAGAGGAGGAGAGGGAGGTGAGACTCCTCCTACTCCCCTCCCCCTCCCCCAGTGAGGAGAGGGAGGGGAGGAGGTCTGTTTGAATTAGCTTAGTTTTGTTTATGCTTCACATGCAGTAGGCAGAGAGCGAGAGAGAGAGGTTCACTCACAGCACAGAGAGAGAGAGAGAGAGAGAGAGAGAGTGCAGGAGAGAGAGAGGTTGAGTCACAACAGAGAAAGAACACAGACACTACAGGTTGACATGAGCAGGTTAGTGCGTTTGTTTCTTTATTATTATTATTGATATTATCATGATATTACTATGGATTCTGTGCGTTGATGATGGAGTGTGTGCGTGCGTGTGTTTGTGTGTGTGTGTGTGTGCTGTGCTGTGTGTGTGTGTGTGTGTGTGTGTGTGTGTGTGTGTGTGTGTGTGTGTGTGTGTGTGTGTGTGTGTGTGTGTGTGTGTGTGTGTGTGTGTGTGTGTGTGTGTGTGTGTGTGTGTGTGTGTGTGTGTGTGTGTGTGTTTGCGTGTGTGCGTTCGTGTGTGTGTCAGGGCTGTCTCACCACCAGTGTTTACACTCTGTCTGTCTGTCTGTCTGTCTGTCTGTCTGTCTGTCTGTCTGTGTGTCTGCAGCAGTGTGTTATTCAAGGCCTGTCTCGCTCTGTCTGTCTGTCTCTCTCTCTCTCTCTGGCTGATCTTTCCACAATAACAACAACAGATGATGTTTGGACTTGCCGGTTGCTATAGTAACGGGGATTAGGCAGAGGGCTGTTGTTTTGTGTTGACAGAAAAAACAGAAAGAGAGAAAGACCAACAAGCTCCCACTGAGAGAGAGGGGGAGAGAGAGAGACAGAGAGGGAGAGGTAGAGAGAGAGAGAGAGAGAGAGAGGGAGAGGTAGAGAGAGAGAATGTGTTTTCATTACTTTAATAGCAATAATAATTTACAGACCATGTTATTTAGACAGATGCTGGGTTCATTGTTGAGCTTGTATGTATTTTCATTATATTGTTTAGACCAGTGTTTCTCAAACTCTCAAATTTCAAGGTCTCCCCTTAACTCTGACAGGGTACAAATGGAACCAAATGAACCTGTCTGACGGGTTCATGTGGTTCCATTTGTACCCCTGAGTTACAGACTTGTATGGGTCACTTCAGACCCTCCTAAAGGTACCCACAGTCCCTGGAATCCACTTTGAGAGAACCACTGGTTTAGACTGTGATCCTATAGTTTACTGAGACCCTACGCTTTATGTCTCTCTGCATTCTATGATCCTATATTTTACTGAGACACTACGCTGTCTCTCTGCGTTCTATGATCCTATAGTTTACTGAGACACTACGCTGTCTGTCTCTCTGCGTTCTATGATCCTATAGTTTACTGAGACACTACGCTGTCTCTCTGCGTTCTATGATCCTATAGTTTACTGAGACACTACACTGTCTCTCTGCATTCTATGATCCTATTGTTTACTGAGACGCTACACTGTCTCTCTGCGTTCTATGATCCTATAGTTTACCTGCATTCTATGATTCTATAGTTTACTGAGACGCTACACTGTCTGTCTCTCTGCATTCTATGATCCTATAGTTTACTGAGACACTACACTGTCTCTCTGCGTTCTATGATCCTATAGTTTACTGAGCTGTCTCTCTGCATTCTATGATCCTATAGTTTACTGAGACACTACGCTGTCTCTCTGCATTCTATGATCCTATAGTTTACTGAGACACTACGCTGTCTCTCTGCATTCTATGATCCTATAGTTTACTGAGACACTACACTGTCTGTCTCTCTGCATTCTATGATCCTATATTTTACTGAGACACTACGCTGTCTCTCTGCATTCTATGATCCTATAGTTTACTGAGACACTACGCTGTCTCTGTGCATTCTATGATCCTATAGTTTACTGAGACGCTACGCTGTCTCTCTGCATTCTATGATCCTATAGTTTACTGAGACACTACGCTGTCTCTGTGCATTCTATGATCCTATAGTTTACTGAGACACTACGCTGTCTCTGTGCATTCTATTATCCTATAGTTTACTGAGACACTACGCTGTCTCTCTGCATTCTATGATCCTATAGTTTACTGAGACACTACGCTGTCTCTGTGCATTCTATGATCCTATAGTTTACTGAGACACTACGCTGTCTCTCTGCATTCTATGATCCTATAGTTTACTGAGACACTACGCTGTCTCTCTGCATTCTATGATCCTCTAGTTTACTGAGACACTACGCTGTCTCTGTGCATTCTATGATCCTATAGTTTACTGAGACACTACGCTGTCTCTCTGCATTCTATGATCCTATAGTTTACTGAGACACTACGCTGTCTCTCTGCATTCTATGATCCTATAGTTTACTGAGACACTACGCTGTCTCTCTGCATTCTATGATCCTATAGTTTACTGAGACACTACACTGTCTCTCTGCATTCTATGATCCTATAGTTTACTGAGACGCTACGCTGTCTCTCTGCATTCTATTATCCTATAGTTTACTGAGACACTACACTGTCTCTCTGCATTCTATGATCCTATAGTTTACTGAGACACTACGCTGTCTCTCTGCATTCTATGATCCTATAGTTTACTGAGACACTACGCTGTCTCTCTGCATTCTATGATCCTATAGTTTACTGAGACACTACGCTGTCTCTGTGCATTCTATGATCCTATAGTTTACTGAGACACTACGCTGTCTCTCTGCATTCTATGATCCTATAGTTTACTGAGACACTACACTGTCTCTCTGCATTCTATGATCCTATAGTTTACTGAGACACTACGCTGTCTCTCTGCATTCTATGATCCTCTAGTTTACTGAGACACTACGCTGTCTCTGTGCATTCTATGATCCTATAGTTTACTGAGACACTACGCTGTCTCTCTGCATTCTATGATCCTATAGTTTACTGAGACACTACGCTGTCTCTCTGCATTCTATGATCCTATAGTTTACTGAGACACTACGCTGTCTCTCTGCATTCTATGATCCTATAGTTTACTGAGACACTACACTGTCTCTCTGCATTCTATGATCCTATAGTTTACTGAGACACTACGCTGTCTCTCTGCATTCTATGATCCTCTAGTTTACTGAGACACTACGCTGTCTCTGTGCATTCTATGATCCTATAGTTTACTGAGACACTACGCTGTCTCTCTGCATTCTATGATCCTATAGTTTACTGAGACACTACGCTGTCTCTCTGCATTCTATGATCCTATAGTTTACTGAGACACTACGCTGTCTCTCTGCATTCTATGATCCTATAGTTTACTGAGACACTACACTGTCTCTGTGCATTCTATGATCCTATAGTTTACTGAGACACTACGCTGTCTCTGTGCATTCTATGATCCTATAGTTTACTGAGACACTACGCTGTCTCTCTGCGTTCTATGATCCTATAGTTTACTGAGACACTACGCTGTCTGTCTCTCTGCGTTCTATGATCCTATAGTTTACTGAGACGCTACGCTGTCTCTCTGCATTCAATGATCCTGTAGTTTACTGAGACACTACACTGTCTCTCTGCGTTCTATGATCCTATAGTTTACTGAGACACTACACTGTCTCTCTGCGTTCTATGATCCTATAGTTTACTGAGACACTAGTAGTGTCTTACTACACTGTCTCTCTGCGTTCTATGTACTGTATGTGCATAAAATCTGATAAATGACTAGATTGTAAATTGTTTATCTGCTATTGTGGTACAAGAAGTATACAGTATTTTCACTTACAGTACATCTGACACAAGCGTCACACAATCGTGTGTTTGCTCAGACCATTTAAGCCCTATATACTTGTTGCTGTCTGTACCACAACTTTAGGTGACGTCATCATTCAGAAGTGAGACGGACATGTATGACAGCGTTAGATGACATCATCAGAGTAAGACAACCACCACATGACAAAGTGCCTTGCTCATAGGCGTCTGGTCTTAGTGAAATGAAAGAGACACTACGCTGGAAAGCAAACTCTACCTGCCCAAAAGTTGTATTTACCTGCCGGGGCCAGGTGGGCAAGCCTTACTGTCAATGCCATCCTTGTTACTCCCAAAGAGAACCTCAACATTTTGTCTCTGCTACCTCCAGCTCTGCTATGTCTTTTCCTCAGTGTGTCTGTCTCTAAACCATACAACACAGCTGTCTGTCTGTCTGTCTATCTGTCTGTCTGTCTGTCTTTCTGTCTGTCTGTCTCTAAACCATACAACACAGCTGTCTATGGAGCCAGAACAGTCTCATAATTCACAAATGCGTACCTCCAGTTTTGTAATTTTTGAAATGTTGTGTTTCCACATTTTGAACTCACATGCCCAGATTTGAAACTCACAAGGTCAGATTCTTGTGTATTTTGTATCTGTGATTTGTATCTGTGTTTTGTATTTGTGTTTTGTATCTGTGATTTGTATTTGTGATTTGTATTTGTGTTTTGTATTTGTGATTTGTATCTGTGATTTGTATCTGTGATTTGTATTATTATTTGTTATTTGCATCTCTGATTTTTATCTGTGATTCAAATCCACAAAATACAAATCCACAAAACACAAATCACAGATACAAATCACAGATACAAATCACAAATACAAAACACAAACACAAAACACAAATACAAATCACAAATACACATCATATAAATCCACAGATCATGCACGTCTGCTGTGAGGATTTTTTTTCCGCCACTAGGGGGAGCTGTTTTGCAGTGGATCTGTTTTACAGTGGATCTGTTTTGCAGTGACTTTATGAGACTCAGTCTGACGGTTGAGTGACAGGCCTCCCAGACCCAGTTGTTGCCATGTCTGCTTATTATAAGCGACTTTATTATTACCATTATTATTATTAATATTAATAGTAATTCTTCATCTCCAGAGGCGAGGGGCCGGCGGCCGACCGAGGGGCCTCTGGAGTCGGGGTCTGACCACCCGGGGACCCCCTGGAGCCCTGGGGACCCCCAGCGGACCCCCTGCTATCTAGTCCCATGTATTTAAAAAATGTTCGGCTCTACAATGGTTTCAATGGGAGGGCCGACATTTTTTTGGGGAAATCCGGGACTTAACCCGCACGGACACCCTCCAGGGGGCCCAGGGACCCCCGCAAAATTATAGCGCCGCCACTGCAGCGCACATAAACTTCCATAACTCGGGCTAGGAGCGACCGTTCGAGACGGGACCGGTACCCACACGTCCGGCTCGGGGCCCCGGAGCCGGCCGTGCCACTGCGCCGCCTGGCGGCCGACGCCAAACAGGAAGTGCCTCTATATCTCATGAACCGTTTGTCGTACAGACGCGTGGGTGGCGTCATATGACTTGATTAAGAGTCCTTGACCTTAATTGGCGTCATATGACTTGATTAAGAGTCCTTGACCTTAATTGACGCAACCCACGCGGGTTGCGTCATATGACTTGATTAGGAGTCCTTGACCTTAATTGGTGCAACAGGAAGTGCCCTTCGCCAAACAGGAAGTGCCTCTATATCTCATGAACCGTTTGTCGTACAGACGCGTGGGTGGCCTCATATTACTTGATTAGGAGTCCTTGACCTTAATTGGTGCAACAGGAAGTGCCCTTCGCCAAAAAGGAAGTGCCTCTGTATCTCATGAACCGTTTGTCGTACAGACGCGTGGGTGGCCTCATATTACTTGATTAGGAGTCCTTGACCTTAATTGGTGCAACAGGAAGTGCCCTTCGCCAAACAGGAAGTGCCTCTGTATCTCATGAACCGTTTGTCGTACAGACGCGTGGGTGGCCTCATATTACTTGATTAGGAGTCCTTGACCTTAATTGGTGCAACAGGAAGTGCCCTTCGCCAAACAGGAAGTGCCTCTATATCTCATGAACCGTTTGTCGTACAGACGCGTGGGTGGCCTCATATTACTTGATTAGGAGTCCTTGACATTAATTGGTGCAACAGGAAGTGCCTTTTGCAAAACAGGAAGTACCTCTATATCTCATGAACCGTTTGTCATACATGTTTGGGTAGTGTCATATGACTTGATTAAGAGTCCTTCAGCTTAATTGGTTTAACTAGCCCTGCATCTCTTCTGATGGCTGCTGCCCCTTTTGACGTGGGTAGAGCTGCGAGGGCCCGGTCATCATTGCTGAAGGACTCTTAATCAAGTCATATGACACCACCCACACGTGTACGACAAACGGTTCATGAGGTATAGAGGTACTTTCTGTTTGGCAAAGGGCACTTCCTGTTTGACGAAGGAAACACCAATTAAGGTTAAGGACTCTTAATCAAGTAATATGAGGCCACCCACGCGTCTGTACGACAAACGGTTCATGAGATATAGAGGCACTTCCTGTTTGGCGAAGGGCACTTCCT